>NW_027640056.1:7500-22500 GCF_949606895.1 Notothenia rossii
GTTAACGAAGTGGACAGAGGCTGTTTTTTGCCCCTAAAAGTGACTTTTAATGGTGTTTTTGGCATTTAAATGATGTGTTTTATCATTATCCAGGGTCCCCGACACAATGAAACTAGTCTGGAGCTCGCTGGAGTCCCGCAAAATGCTTTAATCACGATTTGGTCCTTTTCCCCATCACTTTGTTAACGAAGTGGACAGAGGCTGTTTTTTGCCCCTAAAAGTGACTTTTAATGGTGTTTTTGGCATTTAAATGATGTGTTTTATCATTATCCAGGGTCCCCGACACAATGAAACTAGTCTGGAGCTCGCTGGAGTCCCGCAAAATGCTTTAATCACGATTTGGTCCTTTTCCCCATCACTTTGTTAACGAAGTGGACAGAGGCTGTTTTTTGCCCCTAAAAGTGACTTTTAATGGTGTTTTTTGTATTTAAATGATGTGTTTTATCATTATCCAGGGTCCCCGACACAATGAAACTAGTCTGGAGCTCGCTGGGGTCCCGCAAAATGCTTTAATCACGATTTTGTACTTTTCCCCATCACTTTGTTAACGAAGTGGACAGAGGCTGTTTTTTGCCCCTAAAAGTGACTTTTAATGGTGTTTTTGGCATTTAAATGATGTGTTTTATCATTATCCAGGGTCCCCGACACAATGAAACTAGTCTGGAGCTCGCTGGGGTCCCGCAAAATGCTTTAATCACGATTTTGTACTTTTCCCCATCACTTTGTTAACGAAGTGGACAGAGGCTGTTTTTTGCCCCTAAAAGTGACTTTTAATGGTGTTTTTGGCATTTAAATGATGTGTTTTATCATTATCCAGGGTCCCCGACACAATGAAACTAGTCTGGAGCTCGCTGGAGTCCCGCAAAATGCTTTAATCACGATTTTGTCCTTTTCCCCATCACTTTGTTAACGAAGTGGACAGAGGCTGTTTTTTGCCCCTAAAAGTGACTTTTAATGGTGTTTTTGGCATTTAAATGATGTGTTTTATCATTATCCAGGGTCCCCGACACAATGAAACTAGTCTGGAGCTCGCTGGAGTCCCGCAAAATGCTTTAATCACGATTTGGTCCTTTTCCCCATCACTTTGTTAACGAAGTGGACAGAGGCTGTTTTTTGCCCCTAAAAGTGACTTTTAATGGTGTTTTTTGTATTTAAATGATGTGTTTTATCATTATCCAGGGTCCCCGACACAATGAAACTAGTCTGGAGCTCGCTGGGGTCCCGCAAAATGCTTTAATCACGATTTTGTACTTTTCCCCATCAGTTTGTTAACGAAGTGGACAGAGGCTGTTTTTTGCCCCTAAAAGTGACTTTTAATGGTGTTTTTGGCATTTAAATGATGTGTTTTATCATTATCCAGAGTCCCCGACACAATGAAACTAGTCTGGAGCTCGCTGGAGTCCCGCAAAATGCTTTAATCACGATTTGGTCCTTTTCCCCATCACTTTGTTAACGAAGTGGACAGAGGCTGTTTTTTGCCCCTAAAAGTGACTTTTAATGGTGTTTTTTGTATTTAAATGATGTGTTTTATCATTATCCAGGGTCCCCGACACAATGAAACTAGTCTGGAGCTCGCTGGGGTCCCGCAAAATGCTTTAATCACGATTTGGTCCTTTTCCCCATCAGTTTGTTAACGAAGTGGACAGAGGCTGTTTTTTGCCCCTAAAAGTGACTTTTAATGGTGTTTTTGGCATTTAAATGATGTGTTTTATCATTATCCAGGGTCCCCGACACAATGAAACTAGTCTGGAGCTCGCTGGAGTCCCGCAAAATGCTTTAATCACGATTTTGTACTTTTCCCCATCACTTTGTTAACGAAGTGGACAGAGGCTGTTTTTTGCCCCTAAAAGTGACTTTTAATGGTGTTTTTGGCATTTAAATGATGTGTTTTATCATTATCCAGGGTCCCCGACACAATGAAACTAGTCTGGAGCTCGCTGGAGTCCCGCAAAATGCTTTAATCACGATTTTGTCCTTTTCCCCATCACTTTGTTAACGAAGTGGACAGAGGCTGTTTTTTGCCCCTAAAAGTGACTTTTAATGGTGTTTTTTGTATTTAAATGATGTGTTTTATCTTTCTCCAGGGTCCCCGACGCAATGCACATAGTCTGGAGCTCGCTGGGGTCCCGCAAAATGCTTTAATCACGATTTGGTCCTTTTCCCCATCACTTTGTTAACGAAGTGGACAGAGGCTGTTTTTTGCCCCTAAAAGTGACTTTTAATGGTGTTTTTTGTATTTAAATGATGTGTTTTATCTTTCTCCAGGGTCCCCGACGCAATGCACATAGTCTGGAGCTCGCTGGGGTCCCGCAAAATGCTTTAATCACGATTTGGTCCTTTTCCCCATCACTTTGTTAACGAAGTGGACAGAGGCTGTTTTTTGCCCCTAAAAGTGACTTTTAATGGTGTTTTTTGTATTTAAATGATGTGTTTTATCTTTCTCCAGGGTCCCCGACGCAATGCACATAGTCTGGAGCTCGCTGGGGTCCCGCAAAATGCTTTAATCACGATTTGGTCCTTTTCCCCATCACTTTGTTAACGAAGTGGACAGAGGCTGTTTTTTGCCCCTAAAAGTGACTTTTAATGGTGTTTTTGGCATTTAAATGATGTGTTTTATCATTATCCAGGGTCCCCGACACAATGAAACTAGTCTGGAGCTCGCTGGAGTCCCGCAAAATGCTTTAATCACGATTTGGTCCTTTTCCCCATCACTTTGTTAACGAAGTGGACAGAGGCTGTTTTTTGCCCCTAAAAGTGACTTTTAATGGTGTTTTTGGCATTTAAATGATGTGTTTTATCATTATCCAGGGTCCCCGACACAATGAAACTAGTCTGGAGCTCGCTGGAGTCCCGCAAAATGCTTTAATCACGATTTTGTCCTTTTCCCCATCACTTTGTTAACGAAGTGGACAGAGGCTGTTTTTTGCCCCTAAAAGTGACTTTTAATGGTGTTTTTGGCATTTAAATGATGTGTTTTATCATTATCCAGGGTCCCCGACACAATGAAACTAGTCTGGAGCTCGCTGGGGTCCCGCAAAATGCTTTAATCACGATTTTGTACTTTTCCCCATCACTTTGTTAACGAAGTGGACAGAGGCTGTTTTTTGCCCCTAAAAGTGACTTTTAATGGTGTTTTTGGCATTTAAATGATGTGTTTTATCATTATCCAGGGTCCCCGACACAATGAAACTAGTCTGGAGCTCGCTGGAGTCCCGCAAAATGCTTTAATCACGATTTTGTCCTTTTCCCCATCACTTTGTTAACGAAGTGGACAGAGGCTGTTTTTTGCCCCTAAAAGTGACTTTTAATGGTGTTTTTTGTATTTAAATGATGTGTTTTATCTTTCTCCAGGGTCCCCGACGCAATGCACATAGTCTGGAGCTCGCTGGGGTCCCGCAAAATGCTTTAATCACGATTTTGTCCTTTTCCCCATCACTTTGTTAACGAAGTGGACAGAGGCTGTTTTTTGCCCCTAAAAGTGACTTTTAATGGTGTTTTTGGCATTTAAATGATGTGTTTTATCATTATCCAGGGTCCCCGACACAATGAAACTAGTCTGGAGCTCGCTGGAGTCCCGCAAAATGCTTTAATCACGATTTGGTCCTTTTCCCCATCACTTTGTTAACGAAGTGGACAGAGGCTGTTTTTTGCCCCTAAAAGTGACTTTTAATGGTGTTTTTGGCATTTAAATGATGTGTTTTATCATTATCCAGGGTCCCCGACACAATGAAACTAGTCTGGAGCTCGCTGGGGTCCCGCAAAATGCTTTAATCACGATTTTGTACTTTTCCCCATCACTTTGTTAACGAAGTGGACAGAGGCTGTTTTTTGCCCCTAAAAGTGACTTTTAATGGTGTTTTTGGCATTTAAATGATGTGTTTTATCATTATCCAGGGTCCCCGACACAATGAAACTAGTCTGGAGCTCGCTGGAGTCCCGCAAAATGCTTTAATCACGATTTTGTACTTTTCCCCATCACTTTGTTAACGAAGTGGACAGAGGCTGTTTTTTGCCCCTAAAAGTGACTTTTAATGGTGTTTTTGGCATTTAAATGATGTGTTTTATCATTATCCAGGGTCCCCGACACAATGAAACTAGTCTGGAGCTCGCTGGAGTCCCGCAAAATGCTTTAATCACGATTTGGTCCTTTTCCCCATCAGTTTGTTAACGAAGTGGACAGAGGCTGTTTTGTGCCCCTAAAAGTGACTTTTAATGGTGTTTTTGGCATTTAAATGATGTGTTTTATCATTATCCAGGGTCCCCGACACAATGAAACTAGTCTGGAGCTCGCTGGGGTCCCGCAAAATGCTTTAATCACGATTTGGTCCTTTTCCCCATCAGTTTGTTAACGAAGTGGACAGAGGCTGTTTTTTGCCCCTAAAAGTGACTTTTAATGGTGTTTTTGGCATTTAAATGATGTGTTTTATCATTATCCAGGGTCCCCGACACAATGAAACTAGTCTGGAGCTCGCTGGAGTCCCGCAAAATGCTTTAATCACGATTTTGTCCTTTTCCCCATCACTTTGTTAACGAAGTGGACAGAGGCTGTTTTTTGCCCCTAAAAGTGACTTTTAATGGTGTTTTTTGTATTTAAATGATGTGTTTTATCTTTCTCCAGGGTCCCCGACGCAATGCACATAGTCTGGAGCTCGCTGGGGTCCCGCAAAATGCTTTAATCACGATTTGGTCCTTTTCCCCATCACTTTGTTAACGAAGTGGACAGAGGCTGTTTTTTGCCCCTAAAAGTGACTTTTAATGGTGTTTTTGGCATTTAAATGATGTGTTTTATCATTATCCAGGGTCCCCGACACAATGAAACTAGTCTGGAGCTCGCTGGAGTCCCGCAAAATGCTTTAATCACGATTTTGTCCTTTTCCCCATCACTTTGTTAACGAAGTGGACAGAGGCTGTTTTTTGCCCCTAAAAGTGACTTTTAATGGTGTTTTTGGCATTTAAATGATGTGTTTTATCATTATCCAGGGTCCCCGACACAATGAAACTAGTCTGGAGCTCGCTGGGGTCCCGCAAAATGCTTTAATCACGATTTGGTCCTTTTCCCCATCACTTTGTTAACGAAGTGGACAGAGGCTGTTTTTTGCCCCTAAAAGTGACTTTTAATGGTGTTTTTGGCATTTAAATGATGTGTTTTATCATTATCCAGGGTCCCCGACACAATGAAACTAGTCTGGAGCTCGCTGGGGTCCCGCAAAATGCTTTAATCACGATTTTGTACTTTTCCCCATCACTTTGTTAACGAAGTGGACAGAGGCTGTTTTTTGCCCCTAAAAGTGACTTTTAATGGTGTTTTTTGTATTTAAATGATGTGTTTTATCTTTCTCCAGGGTCCCCGACGCAATGCACATAGTCTGGAGCTCGCTGGGGTCCCGCAAAATGCTTTAATCACGATTTTGTACTTTTCCCCATCACTTTGTTAACGAAGTGGACAGAGGCTGTTTTTTGCCCCTAAAAGTGACTTTTAATGGTGTTTTTGGCATTTAAATGATGTGTTTTATCATTATCCAGGGTCCCCGACACAATGAAACTAGTCTGGAGCTCGCTGGAGTCCCGCAAAATGCTTTAATCACGATTTTGTCCTTTTCCCCATCACTTTGTTAACGAAGTGGACAGAGGCTGTTTTTTGCCCCTAAAAGTGACTTTTAATGGTGTTTTTTGTATTTAAATGATGTGTTTTATCTTTCTCCAGGGTCCCCGACGCAATGCACATAGTCTGGAGCTCGCTGGGGTCCCGCAAAATGCTTTAATCACGATTTGGTCCTTTTCCCCATCACTTTGTTAACGAAGTGGACAGAGGCTGTTTTTTGCCCCTAAAAGTGACTTTTAATGGTGTTTTTGGCATTTAAATGATGTGTTTTATCATTATCCAGGGTCCCCGACACAATGAAACTAGTCTGGAGCTCGCTGGAGTCCCGCAAAATGCTTTAATCACGATTTGGTCCTTTTCCCCATCACTTTGTTAACGAAGTGGACAGAGGCTGTTTTTTGCCCCTAAAAGTGACTTTTAATGGTGTTTTTGGCATTTAAATGATGTGTTTTATCATTATCCAGGGTCCCCGACACAATGAAACTAGTCTGGAGCTCGCTGGAGTCCCGCAAAATGCTTTAATCACGATTTTGTCCTTTTCCCCATCACTTTGTTAACGAAGTGGACAGAGGCTGTTTTTTGCCCCTAAAAGTGACTTTTAATGGTGTTTTTGGCATTTAAATGATGTGTTTTATCATTATCCAGGGTCCCCGACACAATGAAACTAGTCTGGAGCTCGCTGGGGTCCCGCAAAATGCTTTAATCACGATTTTGTACTTTTCCCCATCACTTTGTTAACGAAGTGGACAGAGGCTGTTTTTTGCCCCTAAAAGTGACTTTTAATGGTGTTTTTGGCATTTAAATGATGTGTTTTATCATTATCCAGGGTCCCCGACACAATGAAACTAGTCTGGAGCTCGCTGGAGTCCCGCAAAATGCTTTAATCACGATTTTGTCCTTTTCCCCATCACTTTGTTAACGAAGTGGACAGAGGCTGTTTTTTGCCCCTAAAAGTGACTTTTAATGGTGTTTTTTGTATTTAAATGATGTGTTTTATCTTTCTCCAGGGTCCCCGACGCAATGCACATAGTCTGGAGCTCGCTGGGGTCCCGCAAAATGCTTTAATCACGATTTTGTCCTTTTCCCCATCACTTTGTTAACGAAGTGGACAGAGGCTGTTTTTTGCCCCTAAAAGTGACTTTTAATGGTGTTTTTGGCATTTAAATGATGTGTTTTATCATTATCCAGGGTCCCCGACACAATGAAACTAGTCTGGAGCTCGCTGGAGTCCCGCAAAATGCTTTAATCACGATTTGGTCCTTTTCCCCATCACTTTGTTAACGAAGTGGACAGAGGCTGTTTTTTGCCCCTAAAAGTGACTTTTAATGGTGTTTTTGGCATTTAAATGATGTGTTTTATCATTATCCAGGGTCCCCGACACAATGAAACTAGTCTGGAGCTCGCTGGGGTCCCGCAAAATGCTTTAATCACGATTTTGTACTTTTCCCCATCACTTTGTTAACGAAGTGGACAGAGGCTGTTTTTTGCCCCTAAAAGTGACTTTTAATGGTGTTTTTGGCATTTAAATGATGTGTTTTATCATTATCCAGGGTCCCCGACACAATGAAACTAGTCTGGAGCTCGCTGGAGTCCCGCAAAATGCTTTAATCACGATTTTGTACTTTTCCCCATCACTTTGTTAACGAAGTGGACAGAGGCTGTTTTTTGCCCCTAAAAGTGACTTTTAATGGTGTTTTTGGCATTTAAATGATGTGTTTTATCATTATCCAGGGTCCCCGACACAATGAAACTAGTCTGGAGCTCGCTGGAGTCCCGCAAAATGCTTTAATCACGATTTGGTCCTTTTCCCCATCAGTTTGTTAACGAAGTGGACAGAGGCTGTTTTGTGCCCCTAAAAGTGACTTTTAATGGTGTTTTTGGCATTTAAATGATGTGTTTTATCATTATCCAGGGTCCCCGACACAATGAAACTAGTCTGGAGCTCGCTGGGGTCCCGCAAAATGCTTTAATCACGATTTGGTCCTTTTCCCCATCAGTTTGTTAACGAAGTGGACAGAGGCTGTTTTTTGCCCCTAAAAGTGACTTTTAATGGTGTTTTTGGCATTTAAATGATGTGTTTTATCATTATCCAGGGTCCCCGACACAATGAAACTAGTCTGGAGCTCGCTGGAGTCCCGCAAAATGCTTTAATCACGATTTGGTCCTTTTCCCCATCAGTTTGTTAACGAAGTGGACAGAGGCTGTTTTGTGCCCCTAAAAGTGACTTTTAATGGTGTTTTTGGCATTTAAATGATGTGTTTTATCATTATCCAGGGTCCCCGACACAATGAAACTAGTCTGGAGCTCGCTGGGGTCCCGCAAAATGCTTTAATCACGATTTGGTCCTTTTCCCCATCAGTTTGTTAACGAAGTGGACAGAGGCTGTTTTTTGCCCCTAAAAGTGACTTTTAATGGTGTTTTTGGCATTTAAATGATGTGTTTTATCATTATCCAGGGTCCCCGACACAATGAAACTAGTCTGGAGCTCGCTGGAGTCCCGCAAAATGCTTTAATCACGATTTTGTCCTTTTCCCCATCACTTTGTTAACGAAGTGGACAGAGGCTGTTTTTTGCCCCTAAAAGTGACTTTTAATGGTGTTTTTTGTATTTAAATGATGTGTTTTATCTTTCTCCAGGGTCCCCGACGCAATGCACATAGTCTGGAGCTCGCTGGGGTCCCGCAAAATGCTTTAATCACGATTTGGTCCTTTTCCCCATCACTTTGTTAACGAAGTGGACAGAGGCTGTTTTTTGCCCCTAAAAGTGACTTTTAATGGTGTTTTTGGCATTTAAATGATGTGTTTTATCATTATCCAGGGTCCCCGACACAATGAAACTAGTCTGGAGCTCGCTGGAGTCCCGCAAAATGCTTTAATCACGATTTGGTCCTTTTCCCCATCACTTTGTTAACGAAGTGGACAGAGGCTGTTTTTTGCCCCTAAAAGTGACTTTTAATGGTGTTTTTGGCATTTAAATGATGTGTTTTATCATTATCCAGGGTCCCCGACACAATGAAACTAGTCTGGAGCTCGCTGGGGTCCCGCAAAATGCTTTAATCACGATTTTGTACTTTTCCCCATCACTTTGTTAACGAAGTGGACAGAGGCTGTTTTTTGCCCCTAAAAGTGACTTTTAATGGTGTTTTTGGCATTTAAATGATGTGTTTTATCATTATCCAGGGTCCCCGACACAATGAAACTAGTCTGGAGCTCGCTGGAGTCCCGCAAAATGCTTTAATCACGATTTTGTACTTTTCCCCATCACTTTGTTAACGAAGTGGACAGAGGCTGTTTTTTGCCCCTAAAAGTGACTTTTAATGGTGTTTTTGGCATTTAAATGATGTGTTTTATCATTATCCAGGGTCCCCGACACAATGAAACTAGTCTGGAGCTCGCTGGGGTCCCGCAAAATGCTTTAATCACGATTTGGTCCTTTTCCCCATCAGTTTGTTAACGAAGTGGACAGAGGCTGTTTTTTGCCCCTAAAAGTGACTTTTAATGGTGTTTTTGGCATTTAAATGATGTGTTTTATCATTATCCAGGGTCCCCGACACAATGAAACTAGTCTGGAGCTCGCTGGGGTCCCGCAAAATGCTTTAATCACGATTTGGTCCTTTTCCCCATCAGTTTGTTAACGAAGTGGACAGAGGCTGTTTTTTGCCCCTAAAAGTGACTTTTAATGGTGTTTTTGGCATTTAAATGATGTGTTTTATCATTATCCAGGGTCCCCGACACAATGAAACTAGTCTGGAGCTCGCTGGAGTCCCGCAAAATGCTTTAATCACGATTTTGTCCTTTTCCCCATCACTTTGTTAACGAAGTGGACAGAGGCTGTTTTTTGCCCCTAAAAGTGACTTTTAATGGTGTTTTTTGTATTTAAATGATGTGTTTTATCTTTCTCCAGGGTCCCCGACGCAATGCACATAGTCTGGAGCTCGCTGGGGTCCCGCAAAATGCTTTAATCACGATTTGGTCCTTTTCCCCATCACTTTGTTAACGAAGTGGACAGAGGCTGTTTTTTGCCCCTAAAAGTGACTTTTAATGGTGTTTTTGGCATTTAAATGATGTGTTTTATCATTATCCAGGGTCCCCGACACAATGAAACTAGTCTGGAGCTTGCTGGAGTCCCGCAAAATGCTTTAATCACGATTTGGTCCTTTTCCCCATCACTTTGTTAACGAAGTGGACAGAGGCTGTTTTTTGCCCCTAAAAGTGACTTTTAATGGTGTTTTTGGCATTTAAATGATGTGTTTTATCATTATCCAGGGTCCCCGACACAATGAAACTAGTCTGGAGCTCGCTGGAGTCCCGCAAAATGCTTTAATCACGATTTTGTCCTTTTCCCCATCACTTTGTTAACGAAGTGGACAGAGGCTGTTTTTTGCCCCTAAAAGTGACTTTTAATGGTGTTTTTTGTATTTAAATGATGTGTTTTATCATTATCCAGGGTCCCCGACACAATGAAACTAGTCTGGAGCTCGCTGGGGTCCCGCAAAATGCTTTAATCACGATTTTGTACTTTTCCCCATCACTTTGTTAACGAAGTGGACAGAGGCTGTTTTTTGCCCCTAAAAGTGACTTTTAATGGTGTTTTTGGCATTTAAATGATGTGTTTTATCATTATCCAGGGTCCCCGACACAATGAAACTAGTCTGGAGCTCGCTGGAGTCCCGCAAAATGCTTTAATCACGATTTGGTCCTTTTCCCCATCACTTTGTTAACGAAGTGGACAGAGGCTGTTTTTTGCCCCTAAAAGTGACTTTTAATGGTGTTTTTGGCATTTAAATGATGTGTTTTATCATTATCCAGGGTCCCCGACACAATGAAACTAGTCTGGAGCTCGCTGGAGTCCCGCAAAATGCTTTAATCACGATTTTGTCCTTTTCCCCATCACTTTGTTAACGAAGTGGACAGAGGCTGTTTTTTGCCCCTAAAAGTGACTTTTAATGGTGTTTTTTGTATTTAAATGATGTGTTTTATCATTATCCAGGGTCCCCGACACAATGAAACTAGTCTGGAGCTCGCTGGGGTCCCGCAAAATGCTTTAATCACGATTTTGTACTTTTCCCCATCACTTTGTTAACGAAGTGGACAGAGGCTGTTTTTTGCCCCTAAAAGTGACTTTTAATGGTGTTTTTGGCATTTAAATGATGTGTTTTATCATTATCCAGGGTCCCCGACACAATGAAACTAGTCTGGAGCTCGCTGGAGTCCCGCAAAATGCTTTAATCACGATTTTGTACTTTTCCCCATCACTTTGTTAACGAAGTGGACAGAGGCTGTTTTTTGCCCCTAAAAGTGACTTTTAATGGTGTTTTTGGCATTTAAATGATGGGTCTTATCATTATCCAGGGTCCCCGACACAATGAAACTAGTCTGGAGCTCGCTGGAGTCCCGCAAAATGCTTTAATCACGATTTTGTCCTTTTCCCCATCAGTTTGTTAACGAAGTGGACAGAGGCTGTTTTTTGCCCCTAAAAGTGACTTTTAATGGTGTTTTTTGTATTTAAATGATGTGTTTTATCTTTCTCCAGGGTCCCCGACGCAATGCACATAGTCTGGAGCTCGCTGGGGTCCCGCAAAATGCTTTAATCACGATTTGGTCCTTTTCCCCATCACTTTGTTAACGAAGTGGACAGAGGCTGTTTTTTGCCCCTAAAAGTGACTTTTAATGGTGTTTTTTGTATTTAAATGATGTGTTTTATCTTTCTCCAGGGTCCCCGACGCAATGCACATAGTCTGGAGCTCGCTGGGGTCCCGCAAAATGCTTTAATCACGATTTGGTCCTTTTCCCCATCACTTTGTTAACGAAGTGGACAGAGGCTGTTTTTTGCCCCTAAAAGTGACTTTTAATGGTGTTTTTGGCATTTAAATGATGTGTTTTATCATTATCCAGGGTCCCCGACACAATGAAACTAGTCTGGAGCTCGCTGGAGTCCCGCAAAATGCTTTAATCACGATTTGGTCCTTTTCCCCATCACTTTGTTAACGAAGTGGACAGAGGCTGTTTTTTGCCCCTAAAAGTGACTTTTAATGGTGTTTTTGGCATTTAAATGATGTGTTTTATCATTATCCAGGGTCCCCGACACAATGAAACTAGTCTGGAGCTCGCTGGCGTCCCGCAAAATGCTTTAATCACGATTTTGTACTTTTCCCCATCACTTTGTTAACGAAGTGGACAGAGGCTGTTTTTTGCCCCTAAAAGTGACTTTTAATGGTGTTTTTGGCATTTAAATGATGTGTTTTATCATTATCCAGGGTCCCCGACACAATGAAACTAGTCTGGAGCTCGCTGGAGTCCCGCAAAATGCTTTAATCACGATTTTGTACTTTTCCCCATCACTTTGTTAACGAAGTGGACAGAGGCTGTTTTGTGCCCCTAAAAGTGACTTTTAATGGTGTTTTTGGCATTTAAATGATGTGTTTTATCATTATCCAGGGTCCCCGACACAATGAAACTAGTCTGGAGCTCGCTGGGGTCCCGCAAAATGCTTTAATCACGATTTGGTCCTTTTCCCCATCAGTTTGTTAACGAAGTGGACAGAGGCTGTTTTTTGCCCCTAAAAGTGACTTTTAATGGTGTTTTTGGCATTTAAATGATGTGTTTTATCATTATCCAGGGTCCCCGACACAATGAAACTAGTCTGGAGCTCGCTGGAGTCCCGCAAAATGCTTTAATCACGATTTTGTCCTTTTCCCCATCACTTTGTTAACGAAGTGGACAGAGGCTGTTTTTTGCCCCTAAAAGTGACTTTTAATGGTGTTTTTTGTATTTAAATGATGTGTTTTATCTTTCTCCAGGGTCCCCGACGCAATGCACATAGTCTGGAGCTCGCTGGGGTCCCGCAAAATGCTTTAATCACGATTTTGTCCTTTTCCCCATCACTTTGTTAACGAAGTGGACAGAGGCTGTTTTTTGCCCCTAAAAGTGACTTTTAATGGTGTTTTTGGCATTTAAATGATGTGTTTTATCATTATCCAGGGTCCCCGACACAATGAAACTAGTCTGGAGCTCGCTGGGGTCCCGCAAAATGCTTTAATCACGATTTTGTCCTTTTCCCCATCACTTTGTTAACGAAGTGGACAGAGGCTGTTTTTTGCCCCTAAAAGTGACTTTTAATGGTGTTTTTGGCATTTAAATGATGTGTTTTATCATTATCCAGGGTCCCCGACACAATGAAACTAGTCTGGAGCTCGCTGGGGTCCCGCAAAATGCTTTAATCACGATTTTGTACTTTTCCCCATCACTTTGTTAACGAAGTGGACAGAGGCTGTTTTTTGCCCCTAAAAGTGACTTTTAATGGTGTTTTTGGCATTTAAATGATGTGTTTTATCATTATCCAGGGTCCCCGACACAATGAAACTAGTCTGGAGCTCGCTGGAGTCCCGCAAAATGCTTTAATCACGATTTTGTCCTTTTCCCCATCACTTTGTTAACGAAGTGGACAGAGGCTGTTTTTTGCCCCTAAAAGTGACTTTTAATGGTGTTTTTTGTATTTAAATGATGTGTTTTATCTTTCTCCAGGGTCCCCGACGCAATGCACATAGTCTGGAGCTCGCTGGGGTCCCGCAAAATGCTTTAATCACGATTTTGTCCTTTTCCCCATCACTTTGTTAACGAAGTGGACAGAGGCTGTTTTTTGCCCCTAAAAGTGACTTTTAATGGTGTTTTTGGCATTTAAATGATGTGTTTTATCATTATCCAGGGTCCCCGACACAATGAAACTAGTCTGGAGCTCGCTGGAGTCCCGCAAAATGCTTTAATCACGATTTGGTCCTTTTCCCCATCACTTTGTTAACGAAGTGGACAGAGGCTGTTTTTTGCCCCTAAAAGTGACTTTTAATGGTGTTTTTGGCATTTAAATGATGTGTTTTATCATTATCCAGGGTCCCCGACACAATGAAACTAGTCTGGAGCTCGCTGGGGTCCCGCAAAATGCTTTAATCACGATTTTGTACTTTTCCCCATCACTTTGTTAACGAAGTGGACAGAGGCTGTTTTTTGCCCCTAAAAGTGACTTTTAATGGTGTTTTTGGCATTTAAATGATGTGTTTTATCATTATCCAGGGTCCCCGACACAATGAAACTAGTCTGGAGCTCGCTGGAGTCCCGCAAAATGCTTTAATCACGATTTTGTACTTTTCCCCATCACTTTGTTAACGAAGTGGACAGAGGCTGTTTTTTGCCCCTAAAAGTGACTTTTAATGGTGTTTTTGGCATTTAAATGATGTGTTTTATCATTATCCAGGGTCCCCGACACAATGAAACTAGTCTGGAGCTCGCTGGAGTCCCGCAAAATGCTTTAATCACGATTTTGTCCTTTTCCCCATCACTTTGTTAACGAAGTGGACAGAGGCTGTTTTTTGCCCCTAAAAGTGACTTTTAATGGTGTTTTTTGTATTTAAATGATGTGTTTTATCATTATCCAGGGTCCCCGACACAATGAAACTAGTCTGGAGCTCGCTGGGGTCCCGCAAAATGCTTTAATCACGATTTTGTACTTTTCCCCATCACTTTGTTAACGAAGTGGACAGAGGCTGTTTTTTGCCCCTAAAAGTGACTTTTAATGGTGTTTTTGGCATTTAAATGATGTGTTTTATCATTATCCAGGGTCCCCGACACAATGAAACTAGTCTGGAGCTCGCTGGAGTCCCGCAAAATGCTTTAATCACGATTTGGTCCTTTTCCCCATCACTTTGTTAACGAAGTGGACAGAGGCTGTTTTTTGCCCCTAAAAGTGACTTTTAATGGTGTTTTTGGCATTTAAATGATGTGTTTTATCATTATCCAGGGTCCCCGACACAATGAAACTAGTCTGGAGCTCGCTGGAGTCCCGCAAAATGCTTTAATCACGATTTTGTCCTTTTCCCCATCACTTTGTTAACGAAGTGGACAGAGGCTGTTTTTTGCCCCTAAAAGTGACTTTTAATGGTGTTTTTTGTATTTAAATGATGTGTTTTATCATTATCCAGGGTCCCCGACACAATGAAACTAGTCTGGAGCTCGCTGGGGTCCCGCAAAATGCTTTAATCACGATTTTGTACTTTTCCCCATCACTTTGTTAACGAAGTGGACAGAGGCTGTTTTTTGCCCCTAAAAGTGACTTTTAATGGTGTTTTTGGCATTTAAATGATGTGTTTTATCATTATCCAGGGTCCCCGACACAATGAAACTAGTCTGGAGCTCGCTGGAGTCCCGCAAAATGCTTTAATCACGATTTTGTACTTTTCCCCATCACTTTGTTAACGAAGTGGACAGAGGCTGTTTTTTGCCCCTAAAAGTGACTTTTAATGGTGTTTTTGGCATTTAAATGATGGGTCTTATCATTATCCAGGGTCCCCGACACAATGAAACTAGTCTGGAGCTCGCTGGAGTCCCGCAAAATGCTTTGATCACGAT
>NW_027640055.1:0-52604 GCF_949606895.1 Notothenia rossii
GAATAAAGTTTAAAAGGGTTGATTTGTAAAATATCCATAAATAAAAAGCAAATCTGTTTACAGTTCTGTTTCATATGTGTTGAGCGATGTATCCATAGATCTCTTCATTTTGCTCTCAAAGTGCACCAGATTGATGCTTTTAACTTCAATATTTAAAAATAAATCTATATGCCTCGAGCCTTCATTGTAACTGTCGCACTGTGTACTGTATTTGCGTGGGGAGTGTTGCAGTAGAAAATTCCACTGTAGAGCCGGTACATTAATGGGAAACCCTAAATGTTTGAGCACCCTCTATGAAACGTCAAACTACCCCACAGCACCCCAAAATAAATATATGGCGCCGCCACTGAGCCTGACAATTTGTGTTGGGGGGGCCCGACTTATTTTTTTCTCCAAAGGGGGGGCCTGACAGAAAAAGTTTGAGAACCACTGTCCTAACCTATCAGGCTCTCCTCTTTCTCTGCTTCGATCTCTCAGGCAAAAAACACTTTCTTTCAAGATAGGATCCATTCTTCCTATGCCAATCCCAAAAAACTATTTTCCATATTTTCCACCCTCTTAGAACCCCCCAAAGCTCCTTCCCCCTCCTCCCTTCTGTCAAGCGACTTTGTTAACTTTAAAAAAAAAGGTTGATGATATTCGTTCTTCATTTTCTGACTCACCTTTACTCACCGCTGGGTCACCAGACGCACCTTTCACCCACACACTAACCTCCTTTTCCCCTCTCTCTCCGAATGAGGTTCTTACCCTCATTATCTCTGCCCGCCCTACCACCTGTCCTCTGGACCCTATCCCCTCAAACCTCCTTCAGACTATTGCTCCTGATATTCTACCGTTTCTCATCCATTTCATGAACACTTCTCTAACTTCTGGTCACTTTCCAAACAGTCTCAAGGAAGCAAGAGTAAACCCTCTCCTAAAGAAACCCACTCTCAACCCGTCTGATGTTATAAACTACAGGCCTGTCTCTCTCCTCCTGTTCCTGTCTAAAACACCCCTCCTCTTCTCTCTGTACACAAACTCGCTCGGATCTGTCATTAGCCCGCATGGTTTTTCATACCACTGCTACGCTGACAACACCCAATTAATTCTGTCCTTTCCCCGCTCAGAAACCCAGGTCGTCGCACGCATCTCTATGTCTAGCTGACACCTCCCAGTGGATGTCTGCTCACCACCTCAAGCTCAACCTTGACAAGACTGAACTGCTTTTCCTTCCGGGAAAAGACTGTCCCACTCGTAACCTAAAAATCAACATCGGCACCTCTGTTGTTTCCCCGACTCAGACTGCAAGGAATCTGGGTGTGACCCTAGATAACAAACTGTCCTTCACTGCAAACATTGCTGCTATAACCCGCTGCTGCAGATACACGCTTTACAACATCAGGAGGATACGTCCCTTCCTGACCCAGAAAGCGACACAACTTCTTGTCCAGGCTCTCGTCATCTCACGCCTTGACTACTGCAACTCCCTCCTGGCTGGTCTACCTGCATGTGCCATTCGACCTCTGCAGCTCATCCAGAATGCAGCGGTTCGTCTGGTCTTCAACCTTCCAAAATGTTCCCACACCACGCTGCTCCTCCGCTCCCTTCACTGGCTTCCAGTGACTGCTAGAATCCACTTCAAGACACTAGTACTTGCCTACCATGCTGTGAATGGATCTGGCCCTTCCTACATCCAGGATATGGTTAAACCGTACACCCCAGCACGTGCACTCCGCTCTGCATCGGCCAAACGGCTCGCTGCACCCGCACTGCGAGGGGGACCCAAGTTCCCATCAGCAAAAAAACACTTGGGTTTGCTATCCTGGCTCCAAAATGCTGGAATGAGCTCCCCATTGACATCAGGACAGCAGAAAGCTTACACATCTCTGAAAGAGTCTATGAACTTTGACAAAGAATATTTAACACTGGGGAATTTACTGTGTAGGTCTTGTTTCAGGTTTAGGAAATTATTTAGTCAACAATCACACGAGTCACTCAAATATGTTTGCCGTTAATTTGCCTTTTTAAGTTTAAAATGAACTATTAAAGTATATATACCCAACTTCAGAGGTGGGAGAAGTACACAGATCTTGTACTTAAGTAAAAGTAGAAGTAGTGTAGGAATACTCTGTCACAAGTAAAAGTCCTGCAATCAAAAGGTCAATCAAGTAAAAGTTCAAAAGTATTAGTATCAAAATAAACTTAAGTAAAAGTACTCATTATGCAGATTTGCCCATTTCAGGATAATATATATTATATGTTTTGATTATAATTGTTGATGTATTAAAATGTTTACCAAAGCTGGTAAAGGTGCAGCTAGTTTTAATGACTTTGTATACTGCAGGGTAGCTTGGGAATTTAATCCAGGTGGAACTAAAGTCTGATTTAAGTTGCAAAATCTGTAACGTAAATAAAGATATAAACTAAATATAGTGGAGTAAGAGTATAATATTGACCTCTGAATTGTATTGGGGTAAAGGTACAACTTAGGAGAAAATTACCAAGTAAAGTACAAGTACTTCAACTGATTTCATGGAAATGTATATAAAAATTGCTCTAAATATAGAGGAAACTTGGC
Organism: Notothenia rossii; assembly: GCF_949606895.1. Lineage (NCBI taxonomy): Eukaryota > Metazoa > Chordata > Actinopteri > Perciformes > Nototheniidae > Notothenia > Notothenia rossii. The sequence goes on from NW_027640055.1 coordinate 2,561, forward strand.
TTGGAACAATGGTTCCCAAACTAAACTTATCAGAAAAACAACATAAAACTAATTTCTGATAAGCAGAACTATATTTTTTCAAACTACCTTCTAATATTAGCTTCTTTCTTTAGAAATTATACAGTTTTGCTCTTTCAGCCTTTTTAAATGTATTATAATTTCAGTATGTACGGGACAATTATTGAACCTATGAGGAAGGATCGCAATGTATTTCTTCCTTTTAAAGGTACCCTAGCCTGAAAGATATGCAATCACTGGTGTATATTATCAATCTGAGAGGGATATCAAAATGTTATATATATTTAATTGGCTGTAGAAGTTCTGACTTACAAAAGGAAAAAGAAGATTCTCTGGGTAAAGCTTATGAATACTAACTGCTATCTCACGTATGAATTTGTGCTTCACATTTTATTTTGATCACTGGTGGTGCTCATACAATTTCCCTTCATTGATCACTGTTCTTTATATACTATGGATGCTGGCAACAGTCACATAGTCCAAAGTGAAGGTGATGTTTGCCCAGTAATGGTCGAGGCGGGACTTGAGACAGTTAACCGTCTTGGATGTGACAACGCTTTCTGGCAGATCATTTCACAAGTCAACCACACGCAGGCTGAAAAAGTTGCGGCGGATAGCCAGTCTTGAGTACTGTTTCTTCAACTTGAGGCAGTGTCCACGAGTCCTGGTGTTATAATCCCGTTGTAGTGGGCATGATGTTTTGTAGATGTTTTGTAGATATTTGAAAACTTTGATATCTCCCCTCGCCCTTCTATAATACGTACACGGGATCTTAAGACTTTGCAGTCGTTCATGATATGGTAGATCCTTTACATGTAATGTAAAAATGCCTGTGATTCACAACATGACTTAATATTACAAGAAATCATTAGTCACGAGTGCATTCAAGAGCATGTGACAATAGTATTCAAATATTAGATTCTGCAAGTTGATTGGACGATGTGAATCATTTTGTTTTCATAAAAAAAAAAGAACCTTAGAAGTGCTAAAACACAAAAACAATTCCTTTTCTTTTTTCTTGCGCTGTTCTGTAGCAGGAGTATTTTTAACAGCTATTAAAGCACACTGATTCTTTACTTCTCCTTATTTTTGGGTTCTTTGAATGGAACTGAAACTTACAGTTGCACCTTTACGCGGTCATGTTTAAAAGAAAAATCACCTACCCTGAAGTGTGAAATGTGAAACTCTACGTTGTTCAAAAATAGTTTTTTTTTTGGAGTTAAAGCAACTGTGGCCCCTTACAGTTTTGATTCTGAGATTTAGCTGCACAGGATTAGGGATTTTAACATCCATTTTCCCTCCACATGTATATTTTAATATATTAATTGAAAATTGAGTTTTGCCATTTTCATCGATTTGTACGTTTAAAAACCATTATTTCTGTTATTTCAGTTGGATGTGTTTAGTTTTGTTATACTTTTACTTCATTTAGGTTATTTTTAACAGGAAATATATGACAACACAAATATAAAACCTGAAACTTTCTTATTTTTTATGAGTTTGTGGTGATTAATGTGTTACTTAACTTTTTTTGTCTTTCTTTTGATGATTGTATGTGATCGTATGACTAACGTATCACTTTTTTTCCTTCTTGGCCAGATCACGACTGCTTAAATTGTTATCATTCATGAGCCACAGAAAATTATGTAATTGATTCCTCACATGACATCCTTCCAATTGATTTGTTTTGGTGATGGTATCCTGCAAATCACTACAACATTTTAAATAATAGGTTATGCTACTAAAACTGCCAGCTTTCCAAAAGTTTGCTCTGTAATCAGTTTATGTATGCATGTGTGCAGAACAATGGGACTTTATTTGGTATTGAAAATGTTTATCCTAGTGTAAATCAAGGCCCTATTTCCTTGCTCGACAGATCTGGTAGTAATAATTTATGATTCCAATTATTTTATTTACAATATAATATATAGCCTAACAATTTCCTTAGCTGCATGTTTTTGAATGCATCTCTGGATATGTTGATTGTAAATGTATTTGTTTTTATTTATTTATGGAGTAAAACAACAAAAAAACAATCCTTGTAAGTCAGACCAGTAAGGTTGAAGCCTAATGAAGAAAATAGCCAGTCAAAGGCAACATATTTATTTATTTGGGTTGGTGGGAATAGGGTGTTATGAACAACACACAGGACGGGTTGCAGGCATGGTTGCAGGTAGTACCAGTCCCGTCCTGACCGGGATACACTCCGGAATCCACTCCGGGTTTCCCCTCTGTTCCTCAGCGGGCTCCTCACAGCCTCTCGCTGGTTTTTACTCAACTCCTGTCCTGATATCACTCCGCTGGCATGGTGGAGAAGCGGACCTGATTATTGTGATGGTGGCAGGCGGCAGCAGCCAGTGACTACAGACTTCCGCCACTGCTTCCCATATCCGCGTTTTACGCCGTCTGGGCTTCTCTAGTTGCTTCACAACCGGACTACCGAGGGCGCTTGTGCTCTTTCACCCAACTAAGCAACATCTTCACCGGGATTTCTTTCAAACCAAAAACATATGAGATGCAAGTTCACTGGGAAACTCCGGAGCCCGTTCGTTTCAGTCAGCAAAACTTTTTCTCAAAGGACAACACCGTAACACGGCGGGTGGACTGTTGCTGCTGCTGCTGCTCCGCGGGACGGTGTGTGTGTATATCACCGTAGAGTGCCTACAAACCTCCATACCTTTGCGGTATTGTTGTTATTTTCAGCGGAGTTGTTGTTAGCAGCGTGGCAGCAGCGTTATTGTTCAGTTTCGGGCTTGCTCTCGGCTCACTCCGGCTGGGTGTTATTTGTGTTTTCGGGAGCGGTTTGTTTGGAAACATTGTCGAGGAGGGAAGAAGAGACAGTCATTCTCCTAAACATATGACTGCTCGGCTCAAAGCCCTTTAAACCTTCCCGGTTGGTGCTTGCTTCGGCGGCTCTTGTCGGTCCCACATTCCCTCCGCTGTCCGGCTGCTTGGGACCCTTCACGGGGGAGGACAGAGAGGGACACTCGGTAGTGGAGGTGGAGGAGGAGGTGTCCGGAGGAGGAGGAGGTGGCGGTGGTGGCTTGACGGGGAGAAAAAGTTCTTCCAAAATAGCAGCCATTCGGCCTAGTGATGGGGGACTTCGCCTCCCCCGCTGCCGGACCCAACGGCAGTGTCTGCATCAACAACAGCATGAACCCGGGCGCCGGGAACGTGGTGCCCGCCGGAGCGGTGGGCATACCTAAGCACAGCACGGTGGTGGAGAGGCTGAGGCAGCGGATAGAGGGCTGCCGGAGACACCACGTTACCTGCGAGAGCAGGTACCAGCAAGCGCACGCCGAGCAGCTGGAGATAGAGCGGAGGGAGACTGTCAGCCTGTACCAGCGGAGTCTGGAGCAGAGGGCCAAGAAGTCGGCCGGCGGCAGCAGCAAGCAGCCACAGAGCAAGCAGCAGGACCCGGACTCTGCCTCCTCCACGGAACAGAGGAATAACACGCTCATAGCGGTAAGGACGAGCTCTCAATCACGGCGAAGAATGCCTTATGACACCCTTCACTCACACATAAACATAAGTATACACTCTGTCTTTCATTGCCCCTCCATCTCTCTGTCCCCTAAAATCTTTCACCCCCAATAAGCTGCACTACTCCTACTACTTGTTCACCACTGTGGAAACTTGTTGAAAACACGTTCACAGAGCGCTGGCAATTGCTTTGGAAACACACACTTCACTTTTTCAAACCAGAGTGCCAACTAGTGCTTTTATTTACAAAGGAATCCAGCCCCTCGCAGAACAAAACAGGCTTCTGAGGCTTGAATGCTGCAGGACTTGGAAAATGACAAGCCTGACAGCTGATATTTGATATTTTGCAAGATCAATGCTGGTTTGTGCTCAAGGGCAGAGCGTTTGGAAGGAAGTGCTAATTGTCAAGTTTTCAACTTAGAAACTTCTAACTTACTTCTGGAGGCTGGCTGCTTCTTTTTGCATGAAAACAACTTCTCTTTTTTTGTGTATTTGGTGCAAATTGTTCTGCAAGACAGGTTGCTGCATTGTTACTGAACATATTCACGACTTCATTCGTAATTAACTGTGGAGCTCCACCATAATAAAACAGTGATCACATGACCCGTTTCACAAGGAGGCTTCTCTTCTACAAATCTGCATGCAGCTTTAGCTCAAAATAAATATAATAACTCTCACTATCAGCTCAGTAGGTTTTACAGGCATGCTACAGTGATTTCCTGTTGGTAGGGGGCAGTGGTAACATATGGAGGATTGTTCAATTTCTCATTTGGAACTTGGTGAGAAATCATTTTTTTAATTCATGGGCAGCTCTTAAAATGGTGTAGACAGAGATGAGGACAGACACCTACAAACTGTGCCTACCCCCCCTGTTTACTCCACATCTCTTGTAGAAAAGACCAAAGGATACATGTCGGGAATGTCAACATTGTTGTCCCTTTTGTTGCTGCAATGAGCCTAGTTCCTCCCCTTTTTGAAATGCTAAATCAGAACAACTTTTCATTTCTGAGACTGCCTCAGTTGCTTTTTAGGAGCAACGCAAGCCTGACCAGCTACAGCCGGAGAGAGCAGCAGATTGTAAGAGAGCAGGACCTCCCTGTGGAACCTTGTGGACATTATACCGAGCCGCCCATTAGATGGCCGGCAACAAATGCTCAGAGAATGAAGGGATTACTGCTTAAAGACACAGTGGCACCCCTCTGCTCGGCTCAGCTCCCTGTTAATGATGGTGACACCTCAAATGCACACACACACCATTCAATAGCTTGGTATTGGTACGCGTTTTAAGTTATGTACGCGTGAATTGTAAAGGAGATGAAAGGCAATGAGATAAAAAGCCTCCCGGTCTTTTCCTCTGAGGAACCGAGCTGCAGCTAGGTGGCTGCATGTAGTCACTACAGAAGCAGGCATTCTAGGAAAGCCAAGTGTGTTGGCATTGTAACTACACACACACACACACACACACACACACACACACACACACACACACACACACACACACACACACACACACACACACCCTCCCCAAACCTGTGGGTGTTGTGTTACACACTGCTTTAGGAAGTAACTGTTGAGAAGGAGCACTTGAAGGCTGTTCCATTGAAGTTGTGAATGAAGATTTCAGTGTGCTCGGCTAAAATGACACAGATGACTCCTTGGGTGTGTGTTCTGTTGGTTTCCAGTGTCAATATGTGTCACTTTATTAAACGTCAGGAATGTTTACAATACAAAAATAAATAAAGACATGAAAATCAATGTGTTTCTTGGAGAGAAAAGCAGCGGGACAGTGTTTGATTGTAGTTATACATCGGAGATAATATACTTGTAATTCCGTGGTTTACACTTCCTTCTAAGTGATTTTTTTTTAGCATTTGGTATTGTCTTCTGCATGGCCCCAGTGCGCGGCGCTCTGGTCTAATAGTTCTCAGACACACCCACATGGTGGCAGGGGCAAGCCTATAATTATAGAAAGCGTGTGTTTGTTTTTATAGGATAACTATTATTGAGAAAGGAAGAAAGACACTCGAAGCTTCTCCCTTCTTTCCCACCATTTCTTTGACAACCTTCATAGTATATTAGCAAACTCCAAAACATTAGATGCTTTCTGCCAGATAGTCAATGATTCATTTACAAATTAAGAAGTTATACACTCTTGACACTGTGTATACTCTGGATTTGTTGTCCACAAAATGCAGTCAATTATTGCAAGAAGTAAAGAAGTTGTCCAACTTTGGCACACTGCAAAAGCCCATAATTACAGTAACCGTGGGGGATACTGAACCCGTGTTGTCCATTGCACGTACACACAAACAAACCTCATACTTACAAAGTGATGCTCAACAGTGTCTTCCACATAAACACAATATTCACACAAGGCTTATCAATTACCTTACTAATTTAGTAGTTTACTACATATTACACACTAACTGCCTTTGAAAATTGGTACAGTCAATTATTAAAAAATACTATGTAGTGTAAAGTGTGCAGGGTTCACAGAATTAAAAGGACAAAACAAATATCATAAAAACATTGGATGTTAAAGTTTTATGTGCACTGGAAAACCTTTCAAGTAAAAATGGGCACATTGTACTACGCTATATAACTTAATTATTATAATTGATACAGTGCCGTATTTGTATTATTAAGATATTAATGCTGAATTGCACAATTTAAGTGTTTGGCTGGTGGTGGTTGAGTCAAATAAAAGAAAATGTTTCTTCTTGCATACCTACACGATGAACAAGGAATCCAAAAAAGGCCAACAAGCCTTGATTAACTGAAGAAAATGGGGGTTTATTTAACAATGACAAAACTATATAAAAATATCCGATTTTGAACTAACTAACTTGCGCAGTATCATCCAAGTCTCATGTGTCCAATCGTATGCTTACTACTTCCCAAACACATGTATTTAAAAAAAACTACTGTTTAAAACACTCAAGTGCATTACTTGTCCATTTAAGTACTGTTAATGCACGTTTTTTTAATGATGATACCCATGGATGGCGGGCCAATCTCAGTCATTAAACCACACAACATAAAAATAGATATTACTAGGTATTGTCCATCTGTGATGACCATTGCACTCTTGCACTGTTATTGGAGAGATTTGTGTGTGTTCTTCTTATTTATTTTCTGTTATATAATTGCTAGATGCCAGCACAACATTCTAGTCTAAGCACTAATACTGATTGACTGTCACAAATCTGATACATCCTAAAAAACGTTTTCTATCGCTTAAACAAGTTATTTTGTGAAACTTCATTGTGGCTGTATCCTACACCTTATCTTGATGTGACTTTGTCTACATTTGGCTAGTTCCCTAAGGGCAAAGACAAACTACAGAACATGTTCTAGTAGCTGTCATGTTTTCCTCGAGATACTGATGGAAGATCGAACTTGTGACCTTTTCAGTTACATACACGTGGCTCTGGGGCAAAATGGGTTAAATAAAGTGCAAAGCTAATCATACTAGCAATAAATAAATGTTTTCTGTCATGCACACACATACAAAATATTTGGTCTACCTGTTATGAAAGTTGTATTTGCATAATCAGTAATGGTTCAAGAGGGTATGGCAGGAGGCATGGTTCATGTTTAAGTCTTTAAATATTTGCTCAACCAGTTCTCACCCCGACATCGAAGAATTTTCCTACTTGGGGCTAGTTGCCTAAGGGCATAGACAAACTACAGAACATGTCCTAGTAGCAGTCGTGTTTTCACTGAGATCCTGACGGAACACCAAACTCGTGACCTTTTAGTTAAAGGCACGTGGCTCTGCAGCAACGGGCCACGGTGTTGCTTAAAGAACGAGATGTGACCTGTACTTTCTGACAAAACATCCAGTCAGATGTGGTTACCTAATCGCTAACAAGTTTGCAGCTGAGGGGCCGAGGTGCACAGCGAGGGGCTCGTTAGTTCCTCTAAAACACAGTAGCTCAGGACAGTCTGTCTTCAGCTCTGCTCGCTCTTTGGCATCCACCTCGCAGAGGAATGTCACACACACACACACACACACACACACACACACACACACACACACACACACACACACACACACACACACACACACACACACACACACACACAGAGAGGCCGGAGTGTGGGCGGCTGAGTTTTCATGATTCAGAGGCCTTCCCCTCTCCCTCCCTTCCCCTGCTCTCCTCTGTTCACTGCTTCTCCGGTTTCACCCGTTAGCGCAGTGCTAATGTAGCATAGATGGCTCTTGGTGGCTATAACATTGTTAGCGTCAACTGGGTCTGTCGCCCAAGAGCTATATATAAACCTCTGAGCTGGCATGGAGCTGACACTCACCAGTATGCACACACGCAGAGTAGTGACGTCGATACACACTCGTGACATCACAGTCATGCTGTTTTCGACTCATGACACCGTGCCTTTCAAGCTCTCCCCTTTTGTCTTTAGTCTCGTGTGAGCTTTGTTCAATTTTTGCCACTTTTTTCTTTGTGCTCATTGTAACCCTTGACCCTCAGTCCTTACACACACGCTACAAACTCTGGATGTTTTTTATTTGAGTGCTGCGGCCACATTCCCTTCCACCCACGCTTGTTCACATGTTCTGCAGGAACTCACGCACGTTCAGCACGGACCCTTGAATAATCAGGGGAGCAGCAGTCCTTGTGTTTCAGCTGTTGGCGGAAAGACAAACTCCTGTCCGGAAAGTTCTAGTTACTTAAGATAAAATAAAGGATCTCTGAACCCTCTGAACCACAAGTAATATCAGGGTGTTTTTGTGCCACTGTCATACTTTACTTCCCCTGGCTTTGCTTTTCACTGCAATGTAAAAGTCCTCTTAGAAATAGCCCAATCATGGCTAATAATGCCTTAAATTATGGTAATTTCACTGAGTTTTAACTCGCATGTCTGTTGACCTCAGACAATCATGGCTTCCATGAATTGACTGTCTTTTACAGGATCTTGCTGGTGCAAACTATTTATTTATAGTACATTTAGGTTTTTGGTGAAATATCGCAGTTTAAGGCTTAGATTTGGTCACATCTCCTGACGGGAGCAAGGACCATGAGACATTTGTAAAACTTAAGATATTTGCTGTTTTTACATTTTCTAGCTTTTATAAATGGTGTCTTTTTTTGTGATTTGAGAAAAAAAAAACGTATAAACCTGTCAGTGAGTTGTGGGGTTCAGAGGGTTAAATTAATCTCAACGCTTATCACCCTAGTTCCAAATACTGGTTTTCTGTCATGTACACATTATTACTTACATGCGTAGTCTACCTGTAAAGAAGTCGATCATTTGTATAATCGGTAATAGCTCAACAGGGTAGAGCAGAAGGCCATGTTCAAGTTTCAGTCTTCAAATATTTGCTCAACTAGTTTATGTGCTTTTTCAGTTTTCTCTCCTCCTGACAACTGCAATGCATTTTCCTTCTTAACACGTCATTTCTTAAGCTTCTAGGTTTTCTTGAGCGGTCGCATCCATTCATGTTTGGGTCTATTAATCATCCTTTTTCTTTTAACTTGAGTTTTTCATTCACACTTTGCTGTGCCCAGTAAAGCCAATGCTCTTGCACACAGAACAGCTTGCCTTGTGGAAGTAGTGAAGAATGCTACAAAGTCCCCATTAAGAATTTTCCAGACATATCCAACAATATCATTTATTTGAAAGGGTATTAATGTTTAACATAGAGTAGTGGCCAAGCTGTGAATGAGCTATTATTCATTTTAATATTAGATGTTAATTGAAATAATATAAGTTGATGTGATGGATAATGGTGGTTCTGCTGTTGAGGCTAAACTTATTGTAGCCAACTGCTTATAATATGTGAAAAACGTACAAAAGCACACGTAAAATATATGATGAAGAAGATAATCTGCAGTTGTCGTCCTTTTCAGGTTTTTGTTCTGTCCTTTGTTAGAATTTTGTTCAGCTGCTAGCTTGCATCACTGCATATATTTGTGTCATAGCATTAAAGAATCATCTGTAGGGCAGTTACATTATTGAAACTGGAATGGTGGGAACCCATCTTCACCTCTTGTGTACTCTCACACAGACACTCAAACAGCAAAAATAAACTAGAGAATGCAATTCCTGAAGAAATTGCTAGTGGGAATGCTTTATGCTGAAAAGCTGACGCTGAACTACTATGCTGAAATGTAATGTGTAAGAAGAAAGTGAAGAATTTAGATTGAAATTATACATGAACACAGGGGGCTTGAATGTGTGATGAGAGAAAAAAAGAAAGTAAAAAGGCTTGGAAAAGCAGCAGAATATTTGAACTGCTAACTTCTGAACTAATTTGATGGCGAATGATCTGTCGCCATGGCAACGGCATTTGACGACACCCCTTAATACGCTTAGATGCGTTGACGGCTGCATCGTTACCAAACCTGTGAAGTTTTGGGCTGTTTGGAGTATTTTCTCTGAAGTTTTTTGAAAACCGTTTTTCAAGGCGAGCATTGTGTTGCCATGGCAACGGCATTTAAAGAAATCTCAAAACTGTCCCGTAGATGTCTTCATGGCTGGACTGTTAGTACACATGTGAAGTTTGAGCACTTTTTAAACATTTTCATAGGAGTTATAGCGACATCGTCTTTTATGTCGAGGGATGCGTTTCCATGGAAACGGCTTATGGTGAGATCTCAAATTTGGCGTAGAGCTGTTGAGGCATGGACCGGTGATATACAAGTGAAGATTGGGGGACGATTGGACCGCGTCGATTGGATTTACAGCCACATCGTGTTTCATGGCGAATGGTCCGTCGCCATGGCAACGGCATTTGATGACACCCCATACTACGCTTAGATGCGTTGATGGCTGCATCGTTACCAAAGCTGTGAAGTTCTAGGCTGTTATGAGTATTTTCACTGAAGTTATGAGAAAACCGTGTTTCAAGGCGAGCATTGTGTTGCCATGGCAACGGGATTTGAAGAAATCTCAAAACTGTCCTGTAGATGTCTTCACGGCTGGACTGTTAGCACACTGCTATCTGAAGTCTGCTGCTCTGAGCATGTCAGTTGGAGTGATGACATCATCGTGTTCCATTACACAGGTGTTTATAGTTGAGCTAACGAGCTCTGTAGAGATCAAAGGCTTCATTGTTCTGAATGAGAGATAAACCTTTTACATGTGAACGTTTTGTGGAAGAACCGTAACAGATCCAGTGGGGAAAAAAAGTATTTAGTCAGCCACCAATTGTGCAAGTTCTCCCACTTAAAAAGATGAAAGGCCTGTAATGTTCATCCTAGGTATACCTCAACTATGAGAGACAAAATGAGAAAAAAAAATCCAGAAAATCAAATTGTTTGATTTTTAAAGAATTTATTTGCAAATTATTGTGGAAAATAAGTATTTTTTCAATAACAAAAGTTCATCTCAATACTTTGTTATATACCCTTTGTTGGCAATGACAGAGGTCAAACGTTTTCTGTAAGTCTTCACAAGGTTTTCACACACTGTTGCTGGTATTTTGGCCCATTCCTCCATGCAGATCTCCTCTGGAGCAGTGATGTTTTGGGGCTGTCGCTGGGCAACACAGACTTTCAACTCCCTCCAAAGATTTTCTATGAGGTTGAGATCTGGAGACTGGCTAGGCCACTCCAGGACCTTGAAATGCTTCTTACGAAGCCACTCCTTCGTTGCCCGGGCGGTGTGTTTGGGATCATTGTCATGCTGAAAGACCCAGCCACGTTTCATCTTCAATGCCCTTGCTGATGGAAGGAGGTTGTCACTCAAAATCTCACGATACATGGCCCCATTCATTCTTTCCTTTACACGGATCAGTTGTCCTGGTCCCTTTGCAGAAAAACAGCCCCAAAGCATGATGTTTCCACCCCCATGTTTCACAGTAGGTATGGTGTTCTTTGGATGCAACTCAGAATTCTTTCTCCTCCAAACACGTCCAGTTGAGTTTTTACCAAAAAGTTCTATTTTGGTTTCATCTGACCATAGACATTCTCCCAATCCTCTTCTGGATCATCTAAATGCTCTCTAGCAAACTTCAGACGGGCCTGGACATGTACTGGCTTAAGCAGGGGGACACGTCTGGCACTGCAGGATTTGAGTCCCTGGCGGCGTAGTGTGTTACTGATGGTAACCTTTGTTACTTTGGTCCCAGCTCTCTGCAGGTCATTGACTAGGTCCCCCCGTGTGGTTCTGGGATTTTTGCTCACGGTTCTTGTGATCATTTTGGGGTGAGATCTTGCGTGGAGCCCCAGATCGAGGGAGATTATCAGTGCTCTTGTATGTCTTCCATTTTCTAATAATTGCTCCCACAGTTGATTTCTTCACACCAAGCGGCTTACCTATTGCAGATTCAGTCTTACCAGCCTGGTGCAGGTCTACAATTTTGTTTCTGGTGTCCTTTGACAGCTCTTTGGTCTTGGCCATAGTGGAGTTTGGAGTGTGACTGTTTGAGGTTGTCGACAGGTGTCTTTTATACTGATAACGAGTTCAAACAGGTGCCATTAATACAGTTAACAAGTGGAGGACAGAGGAGGTATACCTAGGATGAAAATTACAGGCCTCATCTTTTTAAATGGGAGAACTTGCACAATTGGTGGCTGACTAAATACTTTTTTGCCCCACTGTATCTGTGAAATTTCAAAACGTGAAGCATGTCAAGGAAGTTGAGTATCTGAAGTGTAATTTTTGTGTAGTTTCGGGTTAATAATGTGGCCTTTTTGGCAGTTTAACTAAAGGTGTGCGGCTGCTGCCGTGAGGAAATATCTGCCTGAAATTACAATGGGGTTTAATGGAGGAATGTTGAACGTTTTTGTCACTTCATGCCCTCAAAAAGCGTTTTGTTTAATTATTTTTGCTTAATTATTTATCATTTTTCAAGCTACGAGATGTTTTCCTACGTTTGTCATGATAAATTATGTCTCAGGAATGTAGGGTTTGGGAATTATGGCAGTTTAAAAAAAAATATATGAATGTGAATTTCAAGCTGTCCTCCACTCTAGCTGTGACATCACACACTCTAGTTAATGTTAAAATGTGAAGAAAACTTCTAAAACAAGCTCTGAACAATGTTTAATATCTCTAAAAGTAAGAATCAGATTTAAAAGTTGTTTTACACGAATTATGTCAGAAAGATGTGTAACATTTTAAAGTTGGAATGAGGTTTCTGAGTGAAAGTATGAATGAACAGTTAGCATTTGAAGTCGCATGAAGATTTGTTGAAGTCTGACGATTTCCTCCATTGACTTCAATGTTAAAAATGTGATGTATTATGGGATGTATCTCTGGAATTATGAAAGTTATGAATGAGAAAAGTAATAGCAATCGATTCCCGACCGAGCTGAACGTTTTGATGTTTGAACGGAGTTTCTGCGATGTTCAATGCGGGAGGAGAAGAGGGCCAAAATAACCCGGCGGAATAATAATAAAAATGTTGTCCGTAGAAGACCAGTTACCTCATCTAAAATATAGATGAGGTTGTTATCAGATGCTAAGGTCCTGTGATCCAACTCAAGCTAATGCACATATGTGCGCCGTTGTATTCTTAGAGTAGAGTAAATGTATTGTGCTTGAAGATGTTTGAGTGTGTGTACAGATTTTTGCCCTCAGTCTTCACTGAACAACCTTCTGTTTCATCATCTAACATATAGCATATTACATTTTCCTTTAATCATACAACACACACACAGAGTTAACTGTTACATTTGGCGTTTTTTTTGTGTGACCACCAATTAGGAATCTGTTCTACAACCAATGACCTTGTTAAGAGAATCTGGAAGTTGACCACCCACTTTCAAAAAAAGCTTTTTGCTTTACACTACCTCTTATGCCAAGTAAATGTAAGATATCAAATAGATTATTATGCCTGTTAAACCCCAAGCCTGTTTTTCAGGTCTCAGAAAATGACATGCCCAGAACAAATGACTATATCTTCACTTCTAAAAGGGGTAAATTAATAATTTATTTACTCAAAGCAATGATACACCTGTGAGTTGGATGTAGAAAAGTCAGAATGAATATAGATGTTTTTATTTTAAAGTGCACCTATCATGCTATTGTAAAGGCATATATAAAAATATGTCTATGATGTGTTTTGCTCAAAATACAAACGGATCATGCATTTTAGACATCCCTCATATCCCTCTATTCCAGCCCTGTTAGAGAAATGCAGATTTTGGGTCCTTAGCTAAAAAAGAAAAAAAAGGAGGCGGAGCTAATGCCTGATCAAAATTATACTGGAGATAAAGTAAAATTCTGCTGTGATAAAACGCCATCCTGTTCTAAATCACATCAAGGATTATTTCTAAAACAGAATGGAGCTGAAATGCTTTTTCTCTTGCGGGTTTATCACAAGGTGATTTCCTTTTTTTATTTCCTGCTATTTAAACACATGTGCTCTACAGTACAGGTTAGCTCTGAGTGTTAGCGAGGCTTGCTAATGTAAACCCAGACGAGATTACGTTCAAAACACGTCAGGCATTGTTGATAGTAACTTTTTGTGGGTCCACCATCCGAAATTACGTAATATGCAGCAAATCTGTATCCGCTCGTTGTACCCCCGTTTTTAAAAGATGTGGGTACGGAGGAAAAGAGAAAGGGTTTTATTTTCTGACGCTGCGTGAGTTCCCTGACACACCGGGGATACATATGTATGTATAAAAGACCTCAAAGTGCATTTTGCATGATAGGTCCACTTTAAAGTAAATTTAGATTGAACATAGTAAAAACATGTAAATTATAGTTTCCTCCAAAGAAAATCCATTACTTATAGTGAAAACCACCCTTGAATGATGGGATAGTAGACTAAATGATTAAGGAATCCAAACTATAACATATAAGTACCCTGTATCAAGATTGATGCAAAACCAGTGAAATTTGACCTTTTTTAGAGAGGTTTAGAGAAAAAAAACCACCTCTGGGGTCATTTGGCTGTATTTGCCATATCTCTGGAACCCATGGGTCGATTGTGGTGATTGACGCCTCTTAGAACCGTTAGAGCCAATAGAATCGAGGGGAGGTTCCTAAATCCATCTACACATTACCATTGGTGAATGAGTGATGTGTAGCCAGAATGCGCAAAACCGGAAGCTGGGTTACAGCTCTCATACACTCATATGAAAATGACTGTTATTTATATAAATGTTATGATGGATTATCAGTAATCATTTGAAAGTGACACAGAGACATTGGATTAACCTTCAGCAGCGTTTCTATGCGTTTTAATGCCATTGAACCCAACTTTTGATCAGAAAGCAGACGTATTTGCCGTTTTGGCCCCAGAAAGTGAAGTTGTGTGTTGTCTTTGCTTGCCTTTGCTGCCGTGAGTTCTTCCATATGATATCTAGTTTGTGCAGATCCGATGAAGTATAAAATATTGCTACCGTGAGTCATGTGGTGTGCGTTAGCACTCTTTCGCTTAGTGCTAATTCAGACGCTCTGCGTTAGAGTTCTGTTTTGTTTTCGTAAAAAGTGTTCATATCGTCAGTTAGCTGAGTTTCTTCCCTTTAAGTGGGTATGACACGTTAATAGGTTGTTAAATGTTAAGAAGCCCTGAGACACAGTTTTGTGAATATTGTTTTATTTTGCCCCCGGGGGCGGAGGCATGGGGTTTAACAGGTTAATGGATACATGCATACACCGTCAGCGCACTGTGAAACACACTGTGAAACACACTGTAAGGAGGAGGATTCTAAAGACGACCTGAGTTGTTTCACAGAAATGTGTGTGTATACAGTAGGGCTGCACGATATTGAAAAAAACTGACATTGCGATATTTTTTTCCCCTGCGATATATTGCGTTTTTTTAAACTATATTTAACTGGATGAAGGATTTTAGTCACGGATGTCTGGATCTTAACTGGTTGACTCATCATACCTTAAGTCATGATCTCACATGTCATGATAATGCAGGTTGCTTACCCTCAAATAAGGGGTTCATCTGTGAAGAAGAGAAGAACCTTTTTGAATCCAAAATAGTTCCAGATGGCAGATGTTGCTTTTGTTTTTCGAAGTAAATCTTCATTCTCCCCGGTATTGTCCTCCTGTGCCTCGCTAATTTTTTACCGGTGTTTTGATGGTCTGCAAACTAGCAGGGCGGGGCCTGCTCTGATCTGATCAAGAATGATTGTGATTGGTGTTTTGCTGTGCATGCAGAGCCTGCATGTCACTCACTCAAGTACCCCTGACATGAGAGCCGCGCAAGTTT
The DNA here is from genome assembly GCF_949606895.1 of Notothenia rossii. Lineage (NCBI taxonomy): Eukaryota > Metazoa > Chordata > Actinopteri > Perciformes > Nototheniidae > Notothenia > Notothenia rossii. Next base: position 18,207 of record NW_027640055.1, read on the forward strand.
TCCTTTTGTAGCAAGCAGCAAAATAATTGTAACATGACGTGTTTGAGTTAATTTACCTACTTAATATCGCACGTCCTAAAAATAAAAAATGAATAAAATCGCACATCCCTGCGATGTGAATATCGTGCATGCGCATATCGCGGTTATCGCCATGACACGATATATCGTTCAGCCCTAGTCTAGAGCAGATGGGACTACCGTTTGTGCGTGTTTGCTCAATGTTGCAGTCAAGGAGCAGAAAGTAGCCAGCATTAGCTAATTTCTACTTCCACTGTTGGACATCAGACATTTCGATCAACAACATGCTTGTTGTGGCAGTTCCGTGTATCCTACTCTGGCATAAAATCATCCAAACTTGTTGTTTAAATGTGTCTGTTAGGGTAAGTCAGAAGGGTGACAAAAATGTATCAGAAAATATGCACACTATTAGATTGGAAATGTGGATTGGGTCTGGTTCTTTTGTCACGGCAACCTAATTGTAATGAAGGTCTTGGTTTACCCATTTTAGCCGACACCATCCTGTTATTGTGGTCTTCTGTTACTAAGGAATTCAGAATAATATTAACACTTCAGTGGTAATAACATGTTCAGTACATTCAATACCCCCAAGTGTTGCCAATGTTAATCTGGTCTGCTTTTATTTCTGTCATCATGAGTGGTTCTAATCACCCAATTCTCTCCTTTTCTCACTCATGTAATTATTTTTTCCAAAGATAATGCTAGAACACACACATCCTTGGCTAATTAGTAACACTATGTAAGTAGAAATGTACTGTTGTAGCTTGTGGAGGTGGAGTTAGTTTTAACTGCGTTGTACAGTTTGGTAGAAAAGTGGTTGTGGTTTTGTTATACTTATACTAGTATTAGAACATTTGATCTGCTTGGGGCTCTTAAACAAACCGTATTGGAAATGTATCCTTGGTGCCATTTCTTACAACTCAAAGACATCTGAAACATGACATGGGTTCCCAAAAACATTGGAAACTGATGATTTTACCTTCACAATGCAATTTATAACGTTATACAGGGCTCGACTTTAAGGACTGCTCGATGGCCCGGGGCCATCTAGTATTTAGCTCGGGCCATGAAGCCTCACCTGCTGGTTGCCCGATCAGGCAATCTATTATGCCAGTATCATGCAGCTCGCGGATCCAGTAATGAGTGACCCGACAGTAAAACTAAACATATCTATAACTAGTTTAGGTAGTTTGAGAGGTAATTAAAATAGCTACGTGTGATATTCTAACCTGAAGTGTGTGTTTTGTTCCGCTCACCGCTGCATGTGATCATGCTGAGCTGCGTGTCGACTCGTCAGCAGCAGCTGATCTCTCTCTCCCGTCAGATTAGACTTCACTCGCGTTTATGTCCATATCGATCAGATCCAGCTAGTTTTAGCTAATGATATGACTACCTGCTTATTAAAAGACACCGTGACCTAAACAATAAGTGTCGCTATGCAACTGGGTGAGGCCACAAAGTATAGCGCAGCATTATGCATTTGTTTGCATGCCCACCGGAACCCCGAGGCATTAGCAACAGATCAACGCACAATCAACCCATAAAGCACATCTCTTTCTCCACATTACACATTAGAATTGACTACTCTTGTCTGTCACATACTCTTCTTGTCTGTCACATAAGTGGCGCAACTGAAGCGGTATTGCGTTAAAGGGAAATTATTTTGACCGGACATTTTGACCGAAGAGATTTAGATTTGCTTGCTAACGGGAACTCTGACGTCGCCATTGTGGGTTCTTCGCGGATGCATTCGGCTGCTCGGGTCTGCTCGATCAGCTTCCGGATGAGGAGGCATTCCTTCGACCAACTTACAGGAGATAACATTACAAACATTTTTAACAGGGGCCATAATAGCGTAAATAATGTTTGTTTTGGCAGTTATAACTGCATGTAATGTTTTCTACTTTTTTACATCTGGGAAGGCATTTGCCTTCATCAGATGGAAAGTGTCTTGACCAACAACTTAAGTATTTATTATAGCTATGCAGGGCATGCAAGCGAGCAAACACAAACAAGTGAAATGAAGAATACAATTGAAATTGTAATATTGTGGTGGTTCAACTTATAATTCCGTCTATAGAATGCATCAGACAGCATCTAAGAAGACCTGCAAAAATCTAAATGTTCTAGGGGGAGGCCCCCCAAACCCTTCGTGCGTCATTTCGTCCGCGCGCATTTTTCAGGGCAATCTCTATTGGGCTCAGGGCCATCTGTAAATTAGCTTAGATGGCCCACAGGGCCATCTCCCAAAATCCTTAATGTCATGCACTGTTATAATCTACGCCAAATAGGTTATTTTGTTGTTTGTTTTATGTTTGTTAGGAGGGTTATGAAAAAAACCACTGGCCTGATTTTCATGAAACTGGGTGGAATCGTCAAGCATGGTCAAAATGAAGAACCAAATAAAATGTTGGCTCTAAATTACTAATACACATTATTTTTCATTCACTTATGGCAATGGGACCAAGTGTATCCTTCTAGTATTGGCTAACATAGATAACTTCCCTCTCAAATGTTCTGGAGGAGCAGCAGAATATTGGAGAAAGTAGCATTAAAATGATACTTATGTACAGTACTTGGTTATACAGATTGTGGTGTTTGGGTTTCATGGGGAAAACCCAATTACGCTTTTTTTTATCTATCTGACTTCCTTTTCTTCTCAGACTGAAGCCCTTTTAGTTTGTGATCCATACAAACAAAACCCATTCACCTCTCATTAACATGATTTATCATCTCCCTTATGCACGCACGGTTAAAGAACACTTAGTCAGTGGTGACTGCTGAAGAAATATCACCTCCTCCTCTTTGACGGACACTTTTCAGCTTCCTGCTTTGTGCCAGGCAACAACTCAGTGAACTTCCTGTTACCTTCCTGTTTGTCTGTTTTGAACTCAGTCAATCAGGATCTGTTTCAAAGCCCTCCTCCTGGAAAAAATTATTTTCTTGAACCAAATCATATGATTCTCTTCCATCCTTGCCCCTTTATTTCTACATCCACCAGTCACACAGCTCCTACCTCTGTTTGACCTTTTGTATTTTCCTCGTTCCTCCCTCCCTACTTTCCTTTCCATCATTCACACCCCGGCCACCTGCGCCTTTCTTTCTCCATCCCTCCCTCCATCTCGTCGCCCCTTGTCTCTAGTGATCCCTGCTTCAGTCTCAGCTAGCAGGCTTAGCGCTCTAAAGCTCTCCAAACGCAGGTCGGTGGCAGGGAGAAATCCAGCGCTAAGAGGGAATTACTTAACACACGGACTCAAGCAACACACTCAGACACAGGCTGTTGCTGTATACCCACTGATCTGTACACACACACACACACACACACACATATCTGTTCAATAACCGTTAACAGGTCTGTTTAAAGGAAGCCTGACGATTCTTCATTCAGACACACTTTTACCCGTATTCGTTTGAGTTTTCCGTCATTGCGCGAAATGTTGGAGACCGGTATCAGTCGCCTCTTCTCTCCTTTGTGAACAATGACATTTGTTGTTCTTTTGAGGGCTGGCCAGACCCCCTGCACCTGCCTATTGAGCTAGTGTCATGAATTCTTTATGAATGTTTGCATGTGCAAGTGTGTGTGTGAGGCCCTCAGCTGCATCAATAGCCATTAGTGAAGCAGCCGGGGTAATTGTGCCACAGTGGCTACAGTGCAGGAGGAAAGAAAAAAACAACATTATCTGATCACACTGCAGAGGGCAATACAGAGAGAAAAGATGGAGTGAGGACACGTCGAAGCAGAGCAGGACAGTGTGAGGGAGGATATTAAATGTGTGGTCAGACAGTTATGGCTGACATGGTTGCTATGCCGATGTCTGCTAACTGATTTATAACAGGTGATTTCAGAGTGGGAGTCCTATTGTACTGCAATGGTGGGACCTACAAATATGACAGTGATTGACTGATTGCTTCTCATATTGCCTGAAACCACACCTGGAGCAAACACATGTGGTTGAAAAAGAGCAGAGCTAGATGTTGTCAGTGTCAGCTGATTTATTTAGTCTCACACCGGCCTGAATCTATTTATGCAGTTCATTAAATCACAGTTTTTGAAACAATGTTTTGCGCGTTGTTTTCCATTTTTGGCCTTGGAAACGGTAGTTAAAGCTCACTTAACTCTGGGTCCACTTAGCTACTTTGATTTCATCTTGAGATAAGCAAATTGTCTGTTTATTGCAGCGTTTCTCAAAGTGTGGGGAGCGCCCCACTGGTGTGCGATGAACGGGAGTTTTTAATTGTTTGGAATTCTTTTTTAATTTTTTTAATATTTTTTTTTAATAAATTTTTTGGAACTCAGGCCGGAATCGAACCTGGTTCCTCGCGGGCGTTAGTGGACTGTTAGAGCCGGAGACTCGCAACGGCGGTGGACTTTCAAAGCGACGGATCCGCCGGAGCCTCGCAACGGTGGGTGTTTGCGGCGGCGGGTGAGGTACCGGCGCAGCGACGCTGTGAAAGTCCACGGCCCACCTATGTCAGAGCCAGCGGCCCACCAAAGGCAGCGGCCCACCAAAGGCAGCGGCCCACCGGGAAAAGTCCCGAATCTCCCGATGGCCAATCCGAGCCTGCTCACACACACGCAACTGAAATCAAAATCATTTACAGCGTTGCAGTCGGGAAGAAAAGCAATGTGGAGCGGCACCTCACCACTTCACAAGGAGTTTAACCGTGACACTTTTCAAAATCCCGTTTGTGTCCCCCCACTTTACAAATAGGCCTATGTTTATTATAATTTTTTAACGCCAGCCGTCATCGCCACGGAGGAGCACACAGCCTCTCTGAGCGTGCGTGACAGAGAGAGAGCGAGATAGCTAGAGAGAGCACACATTTATCTATTTAATATAGCCTAGGTGTAAAAAATAAAGTAAGAAACCATTCCAATGTGTGCTATAGGACAGTAAAAAAAAAAAAAAGTTTAAAAGGAGAGTGATTAGTAAAATATGCATAAATAAAAAGAAAAAATGCTAACTAGGTAACATAAGATAAGAATAAACAAGTTTAAATGATTTGTTATTGGTTTTGATCATATTCTAAAGATGTTTGGATTATTGAAAAGTATACAGCTCCCTTTCAGTGTGTTGAGAGCTGTATCCATAAATTCATTTTTTGCTCAAAGTCCACCAGATTGAGGCATTTCCCCTCAACATAAAAAAAAAATCTTCCCGGGCGTGCATGCCCCCGGACCCCCCAGGAGGAGGTGAGGTCCACCCCCAAATAAAGCAGGTTAAAATAATTAAATTGCATACATTTTCTTTTAGTAAACATTGAAGACGGGTCCCACAGACCCAAACAGCACACAAAGGTTAAAGGTAAGCATATAATAATGTTCAAATGTGCTAAATATATACACTGCAAACAAACTAAAAAAGAGGAGTAAAAGTAGCCCCCGACTTGTTTTATTTTTTGAAAGTAGCTCTCATCCTAAAAAAGGTTGGAGACCCCTGTTATAGAATGATACATTTGACAATTTTAAGCTTAGCCTACCATTTTATTGGAGCGATGAGGAACAGGTGGGGCTTGAAAAGGCCCACCTATTCAAAGTGGGGAATGACAGAAAAAGTTTGATAAACCACTGGTTTAGTGAGAGGCAGTTAAAAATGCAAATGGCCCTGAATTAAGATTTTGTTTTGACTAACAGTACGAATGTTGGTAGAGTATTACCAATCATGTTGTCTGTTCCTGTCTGATACCTGAATTCAATACCAGACCACTAATCACATAAAATCGACATTTAATTTTAATTTGCAATGAATTGAAATGTATTGCATTCTATTTGAAGTTCAGGTTGAGTCCTCCTCACATATAAACAAGTGTAGGAGTCTAGATAGCAAAAACAATTCCTTGAATGTTTCGAAAAACTAGTACATTTTTATACTGGACGACTTTGGCTACGAGTTCTTCAATGGGAAGGTTGTGGGTTCGATCCCAGCCCTTGCAGTCAACATGTCGATGTATCCTTGGACAAGATACTTAACCGCAATTTGTTCCCGATGGAATGGCCAACGGTGTGTGAATGTGTGTGAATGTTAGCTTACTTCAGCAAATGGCACATTGCTTTGAAGTATTTTAACGTTGTAGCTGTTCAAGATGGTCATTTTAAAATATGTTAAAAATATACTGTTAGTAGTTAAACCAATAATAATGTATGGCTGCAACTGGCAGTTATGTAGGCACATTTTTTATTTTTTATTAACGCTGTGTGATTAAAAGAATAAACACAAATAGCAGGATAGGCAATACAAAACTTTATTTCGTACCTTGATACTACAGCCATTGATAACACAGCATTAGACATATTTGGCAAACTCTTTTTTTTATTGTATTACACACTATTTGGATCTTATTGTATTTTTGTCGATTGTTTACATTGTACAGTTCTTTAGACATATTTGCTATATCTTATCCCACTGAAAAGGCACTGCACCGACACCGTTAAAATATTGGCATAGATCATCCCTGTCCCGCTTGGCTTGAGCTGGAATATTGGTGCAGGGTGGCCTGCCGTAGTTCAGGGTCTTGTCTCCATTTTCCTGGGACAGCTCTCGACACAGGTTCGGGAAAGCCCACTGAGCTTCTCGCTGTAGTATCCATGTTTTCACCCATTTAGTGCGGTTTCTTCAGATTTTTCGCTTCCGCTTCTTAATCTCTGCAGCCGCAAGCAACACTCCAATTGCTGATAACGCCAGTACCGTACGACACATGTTTTCGATCAACGAGAGAGAGTGAAAATGGAACCCAGACGCTATTTGTTGTTTGTTTATATCACGCAGTCTGTTCTTCTTCTCTCGGTGTATAACGCAGTCTGTCTTCCGGTTGTTGCTTCTTTTGAATGACAAACACACACTACCGCTGCCTGCTGGTAAGGACAGTTATTGCCACTCGTCGACTGAAGTCTTTGCGGTGTGTTCGTAGGCGGGCGGCGTAGCGGACGTAAAAGTCGAGACGCCTTCGGTACGCGTTCTTTGGTGTCAGGTTGGTGTGTAGCGGCATTAAGTGCCTGTAATCTTGCGTTCACACCAAAAAGAGTACTTAGTTCCGAAGACTTATACCCCCATTTTTAGTGCCTGCTAGAGAGGTGGTACTATCCTGGGGAAAAAAAAGTACCAATTTTGATTGGCTGGGCGAATTGCAAACCACGCCCCGTAAAACTCTGAAAAGTTTTGTGAAGCCGCCATTGTATTTGCTGGCATTAGCATTATTAGCATTAGCCCCGCGCACCAACGGAGAGAGAATAACTTATGGCAACACAAAAAAAACATGGGGAGCGGTGGAGTGATGAGGAGGTGTCGGCGTTCTGGCGATTTACTCGGACAACTCCGGGGGCTTCCGACGGCAGTATACGCCGTGAATTGGTTTGCGGCCTGCCAGTAAACCCAAAGCAGAATCAATCAATCAATCAATCAATGTTTATTTATATAGCCCAATATCACAAATGTTACATTTGTCTCAGTGGACTTCATAGTTTGTACAGAATATTAGTATGACAATACGACACCCTCTGTCCTTAGACCCTCACATCGTACAAGGAAAAACTTCCAGAGAAAACCCCACAGTTTAAAGGGAAAAATGGGAGAAACCTCAGGGAGAGCAACAGAGGAGGGATCCCTCTCCCAGGACGGACAGACGTGCAATAGATGCCATGTGTAAATTGAAAAGATAATACATTTGTAACATAGGTAGTCCAAATGTTTGGAAATGCATGTGTGTATAATAGGAAGATGAATCCACGAGGATATCCATCCAGGACTTATGATCCAGCACCACAGCCATGACTCAAGATCCAGGACTCGCGATCCATGACACAGGACCGCAGGATCATCCATGACTCCGGATCCCGGCGTATATAGACACCAAAAAGAAAGAAATTTGGGGAAGCTGGATTAATCGGAACATGAGAGTACACGGGTATAGACAGATAGAAGGAAGAAGTAAGATGTCCCCCAACAAACTAAGCCTATATCAGCAAAACTAGGGGCTGAATCTAATCAGCCCTAACTATAAGCTTTATCAAAAAGGAAGGTCTTAAGCGCACTCTTAAAAACGGATAGGGTGTCTGCCGTCCGAACACAAACTGGAAGCTGATTCCACAAAAGTGGAGCTTGATAAGAAAAGGCTCTGGCTACCATTGTACTTTTAGGGACTCTAGGAACAACCAACAACCCTGCATTCTTGGAACGCAATGCCCTAGTAGGACAGTAGGGTATAATGAGTTCTTTAAGGTAAGATGGCGCCTGCCCATTAAGGGCTTTGTAGGCGAGAAGAAGAATTTTAGATTCTATCCTGTGTTCTATAGGGAGCCAGTGTAAGGCAGCCAGAACAGGAGTAATGTGGTCCCTTTTCCTAACTCTGGTTAGTACACGAGCTGCAGCATTTTGAATCAGCTGAAGCGACTTGACTGACTTCTTGGTACACCCTGATAATAAGGAGTTACAATAATCCAGCCTTGAAGTAACAAATGCATGGACTAGTTTCTCTGCATCGTTTTGAGGCAAGATATGCCTGATTTTTGCAATGTCACGTAGATGGAAGTAGGCGGTCCTTGAAATTGATTTTATGTGGGCATTAAAGGATAAATCCTGATCAAATATAACACCAAGATTCCTTATAGTCTCACTGGAGGCCAAATTAATGCCATCCATAGTTAGTATATCTTTAGATAATTTCTTTCGTAGATTCTTTGGCCCAAGTACAATAACTTCAGTTTTGGTCGTGTTTAACATCAAAAAATGTAAGGTCATCCACGTTTTTAAGTCCTTGAGGCAGTCTTGAATTTTAATGAGATGATTAATTTCATCAGGCTTGATTGATAAATATAGTTGAGTATCATCCGCATAACAATGAAAGTTTACACAATGATTCCTTATAATATTGCCTAACGGAAGCATATATAATGTGAACAAAATAGGTCCGAGTACTGAGCCCTGTGGCACTCCATGGCTAACTTCGGTTTCCGTGGAAGATTCATCGTTGACACGTACAAACTGAGAGCGTTCAGATGGATAGGGCCTAAACCAGCCTAAAGCAGTTCCCTGTATGCCAACTAAGTGCTCTAGTCTTTGCAATAGGATATCATGGTCGATAGTATCAAATGCAGCACTGAGATCGAGCAAAACAAGAATAGAGACAAGTCCCTTGTCTGAGGCTGTTAGAATGTCATTTGTGACTTTAACCAGAGCTGTCTCTGTGCTATGATGTGTTCTAAAGCCAGACTGAAAATCTTCAAATAAATCATAGTTTTTTAAGTAATCACACAGCTGTTTTGCGACTGCTTTCTCAAGAATTTTTGAGAGGAACGGAAGATTAGAAATAGGTCTATAGTTGGCTAAAACCTCTGGATCGAGGTTGGGCTTTTTAAGAAGCGGTTTTATCACTGCTACTTTGAATGATTGTGGAACATAGCCTGATAATAAAGACATATTCATAATATTTAATAAAGAAGTGCTAATTAATGGAAAAACTTCTTTTAACAGCTTAGTTGGAATCGGGTCTAAGATACACGTTGATGGTTTAGAAGAGAGAATCATTGAATTTAATTGTTCAAGGTTTATGGCTGAAAAGCATTTTAGTTTACTATCTAGTGTAATATTAGAACTTATGTTTCCGGGAGCTGTTGATAACACTATACTGGTCAAAGGCAAGAGGTCATTAATTTTGTTTCTAAGAGTAACAATTTTATCGTTAAAAAAGCACATAAAATCATTATTACTGAGTGCTATGGGAATAGAAGGCTCAGTCGAGCTGTGGCTCTCTGTCAGCCTGGCTACAGTGCTGAAAATAAATCTTGCATTATTCTTATTCTCATCTATTAATGAAGAGTAGTAGGCTGCTCTCGCTTTACGCAGTGCTTTCTTATATTCATTGAGAGTAATATGCCAAACGAGTTTCTTCAAGTTTAGTGGAACGCCATATCCTTTCAAGTTGTCTCGACTTTTGCTTTATTTTGCGGGTTTCGGCATTATGCCATGAAGCTAATCTATGTTGTTTTATTTTCTTCTTTTTAAAAGGAGCAACAGAGTCTAATTTTATTCGCAGCGCATCTGTAGCACTATCAACAACATGATCAATTTGGGGTGGTGTACATTTTGTATAAGTTTCCTCCCTTACATGCAGACATGCTAACGAGTTAAGTATTGGTGGAATCTCTTCCTTAAATTTGGCTAGAGCACTAAGAGAAAGGTTTCTGCTGCAAGAGCTTTTGACTAATGCTTTGTAGTCTAGTAACAGTACTTCAAAAGTTACTAAGAAATGGTCGGATAAAGCAGGATTATGCGGTTCGACTAATAGTTGCTCAGAAGAAGAAGAAGTGACGTTAGCGGCTTCATTCGCGTAATCTTCCCTCAGGGAACTTATTCCGATGTGAAAACGATCTGTACTTAGTTCCATGGGGGTACTAAGTGCCGGGCACTAAGTACGGCAAAGTAATTGGTGTGAAAGCGGCTCTTGCCTAGTGCTTTTCCCAAGTAATATTTCAACAAACGTAGTATATTGGTTGAGGATTAACGTAGATGTGAAGCCGGAGTGTTCAAAACGTAAGATCTATATCAGATTGTATCTTTTAGAACTTCTTGGAGTTGTTGTGAGGAGAAAAGGTCAAATTTATAAAATTGAAGCCAGGAATAACATTTCAGATTTTTACTGAAACTGGAGCCAATAGAGAATATGTTCTGTGATTGAAACTTCCGAATAAAAAGAGATATAAAATGTCTGACAGTCAGATGTACAACTCTTCTTTAGTTCTTCTGTTCTCTGTGGGCACTTTCTGTTCCATTCAGTTGTACTTGTTTTGGTTGGTGATGCATTGAGCCGTGTTTGGTTATGCTGAATACTCCGTCAGCAGCCTGCCTGCAGATCACTTCCTGAATGGTTCCTAAAATAGCAGCAACAACGATCACAACCAAGGAAACGCGCCAGCTGCTCTCTTCAAAACCACACTCACTTTCTGCTCACTCCTTAGTCTGGGTTACAAGGATTACCATTAGCTACTTTTAAACACTTTCAGCAATAAATTAATCCAAGTCCTATTTGTAGCAGCAATTCTTCTACGCTTAAAATGATAACAGATATGAATAACAAGTTCCAAAAATGTTATGTCTAGCACAATGTCTTAAATTAATTAAACACAAATTGATCTACAGTTTCCAAAACAAAAATGGAATGCAGAATCATATCAGGAAATGTAATACAGAGGTATATGAAAATGAGAAGGGTCAGCTAAGATAAGTCAACGACTAGTTACACAGATTATCAATAGCATTAGCAAATACTTATAAATACATAGAAGATCAATACCACTAATTTCTGTATGACTTAATATGAAGCTAGAGCTGGCAATATGAAGCTAGAGCTGGCAAACATGAGCGTTAGCTTAGCTCATAGAGCTGCAACGGGTATTCAATTGATCAATTAGTAAACCAACAAAAATATAATCACCAATTATTTTTGATAATCATTTAAATGATATCAGAAAGTAGCAGTTATTATGGGCATTTTCAAATTTTCTTTGTTTTTTATCATATACATAAATATTGTAAAGATATTGTAAAGATGCTCCGATCGACCGGCCGCCGATCGATCGGAGCATCCCTATAAATAATCACAACTTTCAGCCCTATTAGCTTAGCATAGACAGTGGATGCATCTAGCTTGGCTCTCTCCAAAGTGGACAATGTGTCCTGCCAACACCCCTTTTCCAATCAAATTATTCGAATTCAACTATCATGTTGCTATTCTTGTGCTTACCCAGTAAAAAAAGCGCTATGAAAATATGTGAGCATCAGAGGCGCTTGTAGGCTGATCGTGTTAGTCTTAAAAAGAGACAAGCTACATGTTTCCAGTCTTTATGGCAAGTAAAGCTAACAGGCTAATGGCTGTAGCTTCACATTTAAACAGCAGACATTAATTTAATAGAAAGCCCACATAAAGTACCACGCTGGAGTTGTTTATCTTGCGCTCCCAATTTTCTATTTAATATTGACCACAATTGCCTTATCTATGTTGCCCAATCCTGCTTTGTCATGATCGCGATGCAGTGAATGTAAACAGAGCGCTGACGGTTGCGTCTGCATTCCTACTAGAAATAGTGACCATGCTGGACCGGAGTTGGGATGCCCAACATGTTATTGTGTGGTTATGACATTATGACCTCGCAGTTGTATGTTTTTTGTTTCCGTTTGAAGATTTGGTATCTACGTCACTGAGAACCTTTCTTTTGTCTCGGCGTCTTCTAGTCTGTCTCTGTTATCTCTACCACTTACTGTGTCCTTACTTAAACTCTGCTTCTTGTTTTTCACATTTTTCTTCACCCCCCTCCACCTTTTAGTCTGACTTTTTCTTCCTCAGCTCAGTGGTTCTGCCTGCCAGCCTTTGCACATCACAGTAATTCCTCAACCTCTGCTTTCTGTACTTCTTTCCTATCTCTCTGGACTCTTCTGAGAAGACAGCACCAGCAGATGTTTCCCCTACTCTCTGCTGTCACAATTCACTTCAGTGTGTCACACAAAGCACTGGAACTCACAAGATCAGAGCAAGGTGGCAGAAATAGCCAATTTTCCCTGAAGAGTTTGAGCAGATTTGGGTCAGACGCTGTATGTGTTTTGTCAAGTGACCTTTTCGGAGTTAGCAGCCGAAACCCTGTAGTTATAAAGCCCCAAAAAGTCTTTCATTTTGGGAAGTTTCAAAATGCAGAACTTCCTTGAACATAGTGAAAAGAAGTGATTATACTCCTTTCAAGCTTTGTAATAGTCACTTTTCCCTCTTCTTGACAATGGCAAGTGTGGGATTCTTGTTTTAATTTTGGCTTGTTGACAGTTAAGGAGCCATTGGGTTTTTTAATGGATGCTTAATGACTGCTGCACAAAACATAACAAAGAAAGCCCCTCGACGATCCGCACTGTCAGCCAATGAAGGCCCCTGGAGAGACGGAAAAGTCCTAATCTTTGTCATGCACATATGCTTAATATTTTGGTACATTAACAGTGTATTTTCCACACCATTGCTTTTCCAGCTCATTACACCTATGTGCTTTGCGAAAAACAACAGCATGGTCTTTGCAAATACAAGCTGCTCTCAGTATGCAGACAGACAAAGATTCTCTCACTTTAAATGTCTTACGCAGTGCTGGAATCAGAGTCTGGAAATAGAACATATAGGTGACAGGACTGATCGACGCCTACCCAGTGAGGGACGGTCAGAATAAATACTACATTTCAGTGGGTTTCAGACATGACAATGGATAGAAGTAACAAATATAAGCAGCTTTCAGAAATACACTCTGTATTTGTTCACAGCTTATGAAGAGGATCATTGTACATCCTACTAATACCTTACTAGAACATTGCAGCCTTTTTGTGATGACGGTTGGTATCAGTCCAGACTGAAATAACTGTTCGGTCGATTGGGATAGACATTCATAGTACCTTGAGAATAATTCCTACTGTTTTGCGCAGTGAAAAAAGTTAAGTTTCGATTCTATTGTGACATTCCCTGCTAGCTTGTGCCGCTTCATACTGCCGTCTTCTGATTGGTGGCGTGTCGAAAGCTCAGCGGTAACGAGGTCAAAGTTGAAATAATTGACTTTAACGCATTGCAATAGTTCCGAGTAGTGTGCGCAATGTAAAGGATAGCTCTTCCACTGCTCTCTCCATAAAAACACAACGCCAGCACAGAGCGTTTTTGCCGCTTGTCACTGCTTTAGGGTGCGTTATGACCACACGCAAAATCCGTTTCCGTCTTGGGCAAATACATTTTTTTTGAATTAAAAAAAAAAATTGCAACTTGTTCACCCTTAACCCCCAAGGGAATTACTTCTTCAGCAAAAGAAGTTGGGCCTACCTAGAAATGGACCACATATATTTATGTTTTTTTTGTGGAAATCCACCATGGCCAAAGAAACAACTTTTACCTATTGTGGAAGTCCCAGAGACGACTGAAACACTGTTGTACCAAGTTGAAATATTGCAACTACAGAGGATGCCTTTTAGTTTTTTCTATTGACTTTGTAATAAATTGCCTCACATTTGATATTACCTTTTAGTCTTGTTTCATTCAATAAGTTCCCAATTGATTTCCATAAAGTAGACTTAATAACAGCATATTATAGGTTGGTATTGCAATATATAATTCCACTTTTCATGATTGAGACTTATCCATATTTCCCACTCACCAACTGTGGTGTATTATCTCTCTGGTTCTTTCTCATCCTGCTCCTTTTGACTCTTGCCAGCATCGTGCTCAGGTTTCAGTTTGGACAAAGCCTGAATTATACATCAGTGTTGAGGTGTTGCTGTGGCTGATTCATACTTACCTAAGCTTTACCTGTTCTCCGTAAAAGCATCACTGGCTGCAAAGCTAGATTTATTCAATTAGTAATCACATGGACATGGTGTTGTGAAGAGAAAAAGACACTGTTAACGGACTGCCATGGAAGTGCCTTTGCTAGAAAGAGAAAAGTTAATGCATTTAGACTTATAGGAAACAACATCGTACCATGACACTTTGTTCAGCCTTAATTGTGCCAAGTAACATTCTGAACATTTCAAAGACTCGGATCAGCTTTAACTGCCTTGGACCTGAGTGGGCAAGACAGCCTCAGTCTCTTGTTCGGGAGCCTTTTAACTCTGCAGCGTAATCTGCTCTGATTATCGGACCTGAATGCCCTAAGAATCCAAATGATCCTGTCGGGGGTTTTAAGATTTTTTTGTACAAAATGCGACTTAATCTTCCAGCCTCTTGTGTGTGCCTCAGAAGTCATGGAAAAACCAGGAAAAAAAGGAAAATGAAATGAGACTTTTTATGAGAATTTCCTCTCCTGAAGAGGGCAGGTAAAGGAAACAGACTTGGGGATACGGCAAAGAAATGGCACAGAGCCCGATTTAGTACAGCTACACGTACACATGAGCTTCCCATTAGCCCCCCCCCCCCCCTTTTTTTCTCTGTCTGTCTCTCTCTCTTTGTCTTTCTCCCTCTCTCTTTCTGTCTCTCGCTCTGTCTGTCTCTCTGTGTCTTTCTCTTTGTGGGTCCGTCCCCCTCCACCTCCCCTTCTCCCGAGTGGCTGTTTTTGTGGATTGTTCTCCCGCCGTTGTCATAGCGACTGTGATGCAGACCGCCCGAACAGGCTGCCTGTCTGCTTGGATATGTCAAGTGTGTGTGTGTGTGTGTGTGTGTGTGTGTGTGTGTGTGTGTGTGTGTGTGTGTGTGTGTGTGTGTGTGTGTGTGTGTGTGTGTGTGTGTGTGTGTGTGTGTGTGTGTGTGTGTGTGTGTGTGTGTGTGTGTGTGTGTGTGTGTGTGTGTGTGTGTGTGTGTGTGTGTGTGTGTGTGTGTGTGTGTGTGTGTGTGTGTGTGTGTGTGTGTGTGTCTGATAAAACGGCAGAGTGCTCTCGGCTTAGAGAGGAAGTGTTTGGAGAATTATGTAATGTTCTCTTTATTTAAAGGGGGAAAAGTTAAGAAGAAGAAGGAACAAATCTCTGTCTTTGTCCGCATATTGCTCAGTATACCAGGGCAGGGTAGGGGTTATGAGTGCCCCACACCTAAAGGAATGGGTGTTTTAGTAACTATGTGTAGATATTTAGTATTTTTGTAAGTAGGATACAGATTTGACACACATCATGCTGCATGTTGACGCGAGGCTCTTTTCTGTGTGTAAAGTTTCCATGAAGCCCTTGGGCTCCGTGCCAGTAGCCACCCTGTATAGAAGAGGGAGGGGAACGGGGCAGAAACGAGGAAGAGAACAGTTGGATGGGAGGGGAGAAAAAAGGGTGGTAAGAATTTGGGCTTTGTGCCAACTGGGAGGTGTGTGAATCCTTGTGACGCTGCCATTCTCCCGCAGAGAGCCCTCTTATTGGACACCATAAGGGGGTCTATAAATAGGCTCCTAATCTGCAAAAGTGAGAACTAAAAATAGAGAGAGATGCAAACAGACAGACAGAGGGGGATCAAGAGAGGTAGTGATGAGCAGTGTGATGAAGTACAGTTGTAAAGAATAGTGAACAGCAAAAAAGTTGGGCAAAGTGTGAAAAAAATTGAAATTTAGAACGGAACCAAGGATATGACATTCATAAATAATGAGTCCTGATTCACTTCAGACCTGCTGTCACTTTAAAGACCATCTCAGTGTTTGTTAAAGTTTGAACCCATTTTATACAAAGTTGAATCCTTATATCGTTCTTTGAAAACTCCCCATATCTTTTCTAAATAAAAGGGTAACCTTGTTTGGCTGCACAGAATAGTTTTAAATTTTATTTATTTATTTTGCCACGTTGATTCTTTTCGATTCAATGCAGTTTTTTCTGCAAAGTTGCAGTTAAAGTTGAGGTTACACTAATATTATCATTTGTATAGATTTCCATTCCAGTGGTTGCTGTGTATGAATTATCCAAACATTTCTAAGAAATCCAGAGTATTCTAAAGCTCTGTTGTGACTGGTCTACCGCTTAGAGATGTCCCGGCCCTTAGCAGGACAATGTGTTGGCGCGCTAGCCAATAAAAGCACGGTGTATATTGTTGTCACGTTAGGGAAGTGAACAAAGGCGTCCAATGGAGGCGCTTCATTAAGGGGTAGGAAGACTGTGGGAGGGAAACTCCCTCTGGCGGAAACTTTGGGATTATAGCCTTTGCTGACCATTTACATGCACACAAACATATATACCTCACTACAGGAAAGGGAATACTAAAAAAATAGATCCCCTTTAAGAACAAACACGTTTTAGGGACTTCCTACAGCATTAATCTCCATATGGTGTTACAGATACTGTGTATTGTTTTTATTACCTACATTTGGCCTTGCACCGCTGAAGTCTACAACCTTCAATTAATTTTGTTTTGTGTAAGTCCCAAATTGTGCCTAAAAGGAAGTAAATGAAAGAAAAAAACAGCAATTGTATGCTTAAAAAATAAGTACTGCAGTCAAGGCAATAATGAGTTATCTAGTCATCTTGATAAACACACATGGATGTTGTGTAATGCCAGTGCTGTGATTATTGTATTGAAAGGTTGCTAATGTCTTTCTGTGAAACATATACACACATTTTATTTTGCATATTTATCACTGGCCTGACACTCCCTTTATCTATTTGAGTAAAAGCTTGAGCTCCAAAAATCTGTGCGGTAAAAGTAAAAACAGCACGAGCTCTGTTGAAGTTCCTCCTCGATCTTTTACTTCTAAAATCGACTTTTTCATGTGTTCTAATCTCCTCTTTTCTCCAACCTCCCCTTCGCCCCACTCATTCATAGCTTTCTCAAGTCTCTAATTATTTTCACTTGCAGAGTGAGGTGTGTGTGTGTGTGTGTGTGTGTGTGTGTGTGTGTGTGTGTGTGTGTGTGTGTGTGTGTGTGTGTGTGTGTGTGTGTGTGTGTGTGTGTGTGTGTGTGTGTGTGTGTGTGTGTGTGTGTGTGTGTGTGTGTGTGTGTGTGTGTGTGTGTGTGTGTGTGTGTGTGTGTGTGTGTGTGTGTGTGTGTGTGTGTGTGTGTGTGTGTGTGTACCCTACAGTCGCCCGCATTTTTAAGCCTGTAATTAGAGCTCTTTAAGATGACAAATTCTAAGAAAATGTTTAAAAGAGCAGGCCTTGGCATGTGCGTGGACGTGCACACTGGGGCCACGGAGAGAAGTGAAAAGCAGAGAGGGGGTGGGATGTTTCTTTTAAAAATAATCTTTTCTCTCAGAGCTTTGCGAGGCGGGTCATGGAGATGTAGTGGAGGTAATCATTTGTTGTGAACTAGGACAAGTCTTTGTGTTGGTCAGGACTTTAAAGGGGCCCCATTATTCTTTTTCCCCTTTCATGTAGTGTGTTATATAGGTTTTAGTGCATGTAAATGGTCTGCAAAGACTACAAACCCAAAGTTCCCTTCGGATGGATTTCTTCCCACTGGACTCCTGTGTTAACTTCTGTAATATAATGACATCACTATGTAATACTCACGCTACTATTGGCTAGCGCTCCAACACAATGTTCATGATAGGCTCGGCGGGACATTTGTGAAAGATCTCTAAGCGGTTAACCAATAGTAACAGAGCCGGCCAGCTAACCAATCAGAGCAGACTGGGCTCTGGTTTCAGACAGAGGGTGAAAAGAGGTGCTGCAGCACAGGTAGTATGAGAAAAAATAAAGAGCTTTTTGAACATGAAAGCAAGGAGACATGTCCCAGAAGAGACACTAAATACAAACATGAACCTATATATGAGCATTATGTGGCCCCTATAGTGGCTGGTAACAGAGAGAGTGGTGGACTTGAGTATAATGAGTCTATATTTAAAGCTGTGTGTGTGAGCCTGTGCCTGTGTGTTTTAGAAAGTGACTCATCATTTGTATTTGTGCACGTACAGTAACCCAACACTCGACCCAACCCGGCCAAGGACTAGAGCAGCACTTATTATTCACTCTTCTTCTCACTGGGCCTGCCATTTTTCACTCTGGCATATTAATGTTCAGTTATTGGCATTTTGAGTCTATCTTTTCCTCTTAATACGTCTTTCCTTCGCTCCAATGCCAAACTTTCTGGATGTTTAAGCCTCTGTCAGTGCAGCTTCTGTTGCAGTCGTGCGCTCTTAACACCAAAAGTATCATGTCTCAGTGAAACCACTTCCTCACTTACCCCTGAGCTCTGGGTCACGTGAGGTCACATCGGCCTCCATTGTGGCTCCAATACATGTGTTCACTTGCACTCAATGTGAGGCTGCAGTCCACACAACTGGCTGCAATCTGTAGATACATCGTTTTGGTTTTAGAAGTGAAATACCTTGTGGTTTAGATTTCCAGACTAGTTGATTTTCAGTTTTTCTTTTAAGCAGGTGGATGTTATCACTGTCAAGCGAGGTTGATTGAATTCATTTGAATCCATTCATGACTGCAAATCATGTAATAGATTAGAACTGAGCTTGGAAAACGAGGGTAGAAAAAACGCTGTGAAATATAGGTTTCCTTATTCTGGTTGTTTATGCCTTGATCAAGTGTGTATCATTTCATGATATTTTAACAAGTATGTTGGAAGTTAAGGGTAGAACTGGTTATAAAATGTCAAAACGTTTATGGTCTTGATTAGAGATTTTACAATGATGCCCTAATTCTGAAATCATGAGGGTTTATCTAAAGTGTTGCTGGTACTGAGGTCCTTGAAGCTACCAGCATCCTGTTGTTCTGGGAAAGATAGAAATGTTGTTGGGAAAAAAGCATGGAGCATGCAGTGTGTTGCCACTACATTTGGGGCCTTCTGCCTGATCAAAGCTGTCACTCCGCTTTTTTTGCCTGTCATAGCCCCACTGCCCCATCTGAACACACACCCACACAACGAGACCAGTCAATCAATCAATCAATGTTTATTTATATAGCACAATATCACAAATGTTACATTTGTCTCAGTGGACTTCACAGTTTGTACAGAATATCAGTATGACAATACGACACCCTCTGTCCTTAGACCCTCACATCGTACAAGGAAAAACTTCCAGAGAAAACCCAGTTTAAAGGGAAAAATGGGAGAAACCTCAGGGAGAGCAACAGAGGAGGGATCCCTCTCCCAGGACGGACAGACGTGCAATAGATGCCGTGTGTAAATTGAAAAGATAATACATTTGCAACATAGGTAGTCCAAATGTTTGGAAAATGCATGTGTGTATAATAGGAAGATGAATCCATGAGTATATCCATCCAGGACTTATGATCCAGGACCACAGCCACGACTCAAGATCAAGGACTCGCAATCCATGACACAGGACCGCAGGATCATCCATGACTCCGGATCCCGGCGTATATAGACACCAAAAAGAAAGAAATTTGGGGAAGCTGGGTTAATCGGAACATGAGAGTACACAGGTATAGACAGAGAGAAGGAAGAAGTACGATGTCCCCCGACAAACTAAGCCTATATCAGCAAAACTAGGGGCTGAATCTAATCAGCCCTAACTATAAGCTTTATCAAAAAGGAAGGTCTTAAGCGCACTCTTAAAAACGGATAGGGTGTCTGCCGTCCGAACACAAACTGGAAGCTGATTCCACAAAAGTGGAGCTTGATAAGAAAAGGCTCTGGCTCCCATTGTACTTTTTAGAGACTCTAGGGAACAACCCTGCATTCTTGGAACGCAATGCCCTAGTAGGACAGTAGGGTATAATGAGTTCTTTAAGGTAAGATGGCGCCTGCCCATTAAGGGCTTTGTAGGCGAGAAGAAGACCAGTCAAGTCCATTTGAGATGATGTACTCATCTAAAACTTGGAAAATGTCTCTTCATGTGGTCCTACCTTCCAGTGCTTTGTAAAATAATATTTCCTCAACAAAGTTGTCTTCTGAAATAAATCTGATGCATGCAAGCAATTCTGCGACATTTGCTACATCCGTGCTCTCATCCAGCTGCAGAGCGAAACATTCACTGGCTCTCACTTGCTCCAAAAGCTGAGCAGATACTCAGTTTCACTCTCAGTAGCGGCAGCTCGATTCTGATTGGCTTGAAGGGCGGTCGTGTGATTAAAAAAATATATATATTAAAAGATTGGCATCAAAGGACACATAGATTGATAGATATGCAGTTATTAATAACATCTAAAAAATTTTTTTTAAAAACTCAAACGTGTGACCCCGGGGGCTCGGGGCCCCCACAAAACACTGCCTTGTCCCAACCTCTTTATACCCATAACAGATTAATCAAGTTCTTAAAGATGATCAGATAGGTCCTGATTTGTATCAAGATATTAGCGCATTTTAGACTTTCTTTTGGCAAGGTTCTTGTGTTAATATGACAGTTAGCGTTGCCAAACTGGAGCTCTTTTTGTTAAATGTTGTATATAAAAAACATCTATCAAATAAAGATGTTGAAGAAGTATAACTTGGCATTGGTTATACAGAACAGATCATTGGATAAAGCAGGTTGATTAGTGTCTAAACGCATGTCAGAAGGTGATGGTAGGTAAAGACGAGGTTGTGCCAAGACGGCCAACCTTTTTTTTTATTTAGTCATTGAACCTGGAGGGCAGATCTGTGTATCCTTCTCTGTGACTCTCTCCATCCCCACCTCTGTCTCACCCTCTCTGCTTCCCCTCTCTGACTGTCATTCCACATTTATGACCGGCCTGTGTGATGTGTACCCAAGACAGATGGGGCACGGCAAGATGGCCGCTGTTGCCCTGGCAACAGAATGGAGAGGGAACAGAGGAGAGAGTGAAAGATTATTCTCTTTTTGGTTTGGATGCTCAGGTTATCAGGGAGCTGCAGAGAATATGTGAAGAGGGCAGCAGGGACACACAAAAGGAGACTTGTAGTGCTTCACTTTCTCTGCAGCAGCTTCTCTCTGGACAGCGGAGCTCAAATCAGAAAATCAGTGTCCCTCTGTACAGTGAACATCTCACTTCTTGGTATTTAGATAGAACAATCCATTTGTTCATCAGCAATTTCACACAAACCTTGAACGTAACGTACAGTGTGTGTGTGTGTGTGTGTGTGTGTGTGTGTGTGTGTGTGTGTGTGTGTGTGTGTGTGTGTGTGTGTGTGTGTGTGTGTGTGTGTGTGTGTGTGTGTGTGTGTGTGTGTGTGTGTGTGTGTGTGTGTGTGTGTGTGTGTGTGTGTGTGTGTGTGTGTGTGTGTGTGTGTGTGTGTGTGTGTGTGTGTGTGTGTGTGTGTGTTGTGGTCTTTTGCTGTGTGTCTTGATGTGGTGCTGGATTAGAGGGGTTACATAATGCGCTCTGAGCTTCGAGCAGCATATGCTAAGAGGATTACCACAAGTCTACTAAAGACACTGGTCCTCACACACACACACACAGTGTCCGGGTGTATACATTTACACTAAAATATGGTGTCAACCTGCATGTACACATTCGTGCAAGCACACTCATCTAGTACACAACATTGAGTCATTTGTTTGGGTGCACACAGACTTATACAGATACAAATGGTGACATACCTCTGACTGGTGTGCGATTCTCATCTGTTCTTCAGAGGGCAACAAACTTTGTTTTTTATCCACCAGTTGCGTGACTTATGGTTAAATTGTAAAACCTACTAGTGCTACATGCAAAAGTTACTTTGTGGGGTTTTCATTGCAAACACATATGGTGTTGTTTTCAGTTCATAATCCTCAAAAATGTGTTTCTCTTCCCAAAGCACCTCTCTAAATCCCTAAAAAAGGATTTGAACTTGCAGTCTTCTTCTAGTCCTCTTGTTTTGGAATACTGCGTTACTGTTAGCGCTAATCTGATAGCCCATGCTAGTTGTCATCCTTTATGCTGATTTCGTCTTCATGGCTTGCCTGCATTGTGCTCCTATCTCTTCCTCTAATTGCCCCCCCCCCCCACACACACACACACACACACACACACACACACACACACACACACACACACACACACACACACACACACACACACACACACACACACACATGCACACAGCACACACACACCTGCATTGTCTCAAGGCTTCGAGATCCCATGTGTTGGCTAATATGATCAGATATTTTTGCCTCATCGCACATATCGACATTTGTACATGTTCTCACATTTTAATGCCTGTGTACATGCCTGTAGAGAGGTGTACTAATACATTATTAGTCTAACCACTGCTGTGGTTGCTGTCACTCTGAACTTGTTTAATATGAGTCAACCTACTCCCTTCATTCCTCGGTCTTTGGGAAACAGGTGGAGTTACTGGAGGTCTTGAAAAGAGGCAAGGAGGATGTGCTCTGTGTGTGTGTGAGCTGCATGTGTAGCACCTTTACTAACAAGACTAGTGTCTTATCTTTTTGTGAGTGGACTTGAGTCTTATTGTTGTACACTAGCAGTACTTTGGTCAGAGGTTACTAGAAGAACATGAACCACACTAATGGCAACTCACAGAGAGCCTACATGTGTCTGGTTGGGGGGTAGAAGACGGTAGCTGGGGGGCTGGGACAAAGAATAGCAGCTCAAGCATTTTATTGATGCGTAAAAGGAGACCCTGAAGGAAGAAAGTAATGACAGACCAAACCTCCCCCACCTCTGTTCATGACACACACACACACACACACACACACACACACACACACACACACACACACACACACACACACACACACACACACACACACACACACACACACACACACACACACACACACACACACACACACACACACACACTCGTTCTCCATTTCCTGTAGTAATTGACTCGTCTTCCTATACTCTGCTTTATCCCCTCAATTAGACCTTCTTTGCCCACTCCCACTCACATGCAGACTCACACACAGATTCAATCGATAAGCGTATTTTGACTTGTCACATCAGATGTGAAGAAGAGAGTCTGAGAGTGAGTGGAAGAAGAGTGAGAAAAAGAGGGATTGCGAGTGTGTAGGGGAATAGGTAGAAATAAGAGGGATGTGTTAGTCAGCATGGGACTCCCGCAGGTGGACCCTCACATGATTGAAAGAGTGACTCGCATGAACACACCATGATTCACCAAAACTAACTGGCATAAAGCGGTCACAGGAAACGAGTCAATTTCCTTCCAGATTAAGGTGGATTTTTACATATAACAAATCTGTTCACTTAGATAGGACTTCATGTCGGATGTATGATTCGAGCAAACACTGGACTTTGACCTGTGTCTTAATTCATGTATGTAATCTACTCACTTAATGCACTTAGAAACTCACTCGCCTACGTTACATTCTAATTAACGTAATAACTTTCCGTACTTTACTTATGTGATAAATGTAACTTATTTACTGGACTCAACCAAGTAGACGGTGTAGGTAGGTGTTTGAGCCCTTTGTAGCGTTGAACTTAATTAACTTATGTCACATTTATAACATACCTATACATTAAGTCACTTAACAAACTTGCCTTAAAAAAAAAGCGATCCTTGTTTTTTTTACTCAACCTAATCAAGTAGTTTTGTTAAAATGTGCAAGATTAACCACATTGCATTGCAAACTATTAAGTGATCATGACTTTTTTTTGTCTTGGATCAGCTCCAGCTGTTGTGACGTCCGACAGCTTACTTAAAGGCCATGTAATGCATCTAACACAGGTGTTTTTTAACATGTAGTTTAGATATCACCAGAATAAAAATAAATAAAAATGTTTAAAGTTTCGTCATAATTAAATGACATATACGTTAAAAACCGATGTTGGTTCCGAAGTTTGCCGAGTACGCCCCCGATCACTCCCGAACGAGCGGTGACGTCACACGTGGCAAACATTGCCATTTGATCAAATCAGTCCGAATGGCAAGCAACGCGATAACTTCAGACAGCGACAGCGACAGCGATCATTCAAGCTCAGATTCGGTGGGTTATCTGGATACAGTTACAGAAGTAGAGAGTCAACCAGCTAGCCTTTCACTTCAAGGCATCTTGCCTTATAAGTACGAGCCTCCTGCCCAGCAATCGAACAACGAGGCAGAAACTTGTGAAAGAGAAGCGGATTCCGCAGCCGGCGAGACTCGAGTCGGCAATACTGAATGGTAAATTCTGTTTTATTTAATTTGACCTGCACTAAATGTCGATCTTAATTTGTCATCTGTTCCTCACACGTCCGGCAGATATTGTTTTGTTTTTTAATGTTATGTACAATATTCAGGTGTACATGTCAATGCTGTGAAAGCATGCCCACTGCAGATGAATGTGTATGCTGCAGAGAGATCTGGCAGGTGATGGAACAAATAGACAGTTTGCAACCTACTGACCAGATAGCAGAGTCCTGCATCGGGTCGGGTATCCGCGGGTACCCGACGGGTGACCCGCAAAAAAGGTGATTTGCGGGTGGTATTTTTTCAAACGCTTTTTTCCGGGTTCGCTTCTGGGTAAAACAAAGATGATGCGGGTCCGGTTGCGGGTGTTGCATAATAAATATATTTAAACAATAATAATTTAGTTTAATGTTTAAATCCTCAGACCTCTCCTCCGCGTTACCGAGCATAATCATAACCTCTGCAGTGCATCTATCTGCTGCTGAGCGCACCACATTCTGAATGGCTGAGGTGAAGCTCTCTATAGGGGAGAATACAGCATTTTCAATAACTCTTCCTCAAGAGCGAAATCCAACGTCTGGGAGGCTTTTGGTGTCATCCTAGATGGAGAAAATAAACAACATCCCAGGCTTTTTGAGCCAAATATGCAACTGCGTGTGTTAATAATTGCACGTTGTCACTGCTTATAGGCCTATATATGCGGGTTCGGGTCGGGTTGCGGATCATGTGCCGGCGGGTCGGGTCGGGTTGCAGAACTAATTGGCAATATGTGCGGGTAGCGGGGCGGGTTCGGTACTGCACGTCACGGGTGCGGGGCGGGAGCGGGTCTTGAAAATCAGACCCGTGCAGGACTCTGCCAGATAGAAGACACCGACGAGAAACCAAGGTGCATTATTAGCCACCCAGGCTTTAGAGAAGGCTGTCTCAGTGTTTGGACACTGAAAATAGCGTATCTTCAATACAAACAACAACACAGAGCAGTTGATGGCCCACTACACCAGTAAGTAAATATTGATTGACCCAACTGCCTATTGCAGCTTTGCTTTCATATAATACTTTTAGTCGCTACAGATATGGTACACTTTTAAAGATACCATTAAACTCTTTCAAGCAGTCAAAAACAGCTTGGCTTTTATTTTTTCTGTGTATGCAAGTTCAATGTATGCTTGGGAAAAGAAACAACTACACATGTGAGGAAATATATAAGAGGTCTATGATTCTGTCAAGCAGTCATGTAAAACCTCATATTTATTTTGTACAAGTAAAATACAAATATCATGTTATAAGCCAATTTGTAACCATTGCTACATAATAGTACTACATAACATTTTATTTTTCTCCAAATATATTTATAATCTGTATACTTTTTTTTCATTAGGAAGTATCGATATACAGCTTATCGACAGTTTGTACGTTGGTGCTGGGGTGTACTCGGCCCAAAAATCAGAATCCCGCTGCCTGCGTGCTGTAACCGAGATACGGAAGACTTACCCTGAACCGGGAGGCCGCTATCAGGGATTTCAATGGCCAAATCTGTAATTTGACATAAGTCATGCAGCTGAACTGGTTAAAATGGTTTCGCATGATGTAAATAATTTACAAAGTACATCATTTACAATATTATTTTTCCAAAGAAACATGTAAATAAAACAACATTTTCCAAATCGCAAATTTGTAAGATTGTATTAATTTACTGTTTGATAAATAAAAAAGGGTTCTTTTGTTAATTTTTCACTTGTAACATTTTATCTTTATTGCAGTGTACATTAGTCTATTTTGGTATATGTGCGAGCCCACAAATAATTAAAAGTGGTAAAAATAATAAAGATATTCAGACGTAATTCATTTTTGGCCTTACTTATTTCACTTCAACTTTTATATATTTCAGTCACTAGGCAAGTTCACTGTACTCTGGTGACATTTAGCTCAAGCTGGCATAACACCTGTAGTAACTTAATTCTGACCCGAGTTTTGTGCACAATCTTCCAGCACCCATGATCAATGTTTATAGCAATCAGGAAACATTCACAGCTCACAATTACACATCGCTTCCCCATCATGAATTGTTAGATAAAAAAAGTTTAGCGAGGTCCGGTTACACATATGTTGAGCGAAAATAGCGGAAGGATACAAAACAAACAATCCAGACGGGGCTGGTGTTTGCCACGTGTGACGTCACACAGCTGGGTTAATGGCTGGCAAGCTTTTTGCTACCGGAGCGGAATAACACGGGAAAGTGGCACACATTTCATGTTATTTGGGGGGTATTTATGGAAAGAATCATTGATGTTGATATGTCAAATGAAACAGTGGAAAGTGATGAAGCGATTTATTAACACAGAATAACATTTATTTTGGACATTACATGGACTTTAACTACATACTCATTGTATGTGGTAAATAGGAGCATTGTGATTAATGACTTTTAATCTTGTTCGTTCGCATGTCAGCAAACACATTAATATGCTAAAGCAATAGTAAATACTAATTTTACATTCTTCTGTTCTTGATTGCTTGGTCTCTCCCATCTGAAGTGTAGAAGCATACCCTGAAGTCGTTGTTGTTGATCTGAAGGCTCTGAGACAGCTGTTGCTCTCTTTGGGCATTGGCACACCAGGCCGTCTGATCAAAGCCTCCAGTCACCTCACCTCGCCTCACTTCTTCTGTTCAAAGCACACAGTTTCCCTCTGCACTGACGGATTATTACCAGCAATTTGGGCGCACTCACTTTTGGTTTCTTCTCCAAATGAAGGGGTTTAGATAACTTTTGGCCTGTTTACAACGCGTCTGTTCTCTCTCGGCCCGTCGGACCCTGTCAGACTCATGGCGGCAATTACCTTAGCGAGTACAAAGTAATCGACCAGAATTATCATTTAATCGTTTAGAACAGCAAGTCAGACAGCTCTTTCTCCCTGCCTGCTTCTGATTTAGACTCAGCATACTGAATAATTTGAACTGCCTTTGGTTAACCAACTACAGCCAACAGCATGGGACAGAAACTATGGACAGTAGTCAACCAGTGGCACCTTTAGTCAAGGTGGTTTGCTTTGACATTTGGCCAAGTACAAAGAAAATCCTGTTGGGAGTAAATGTAAAAAAGGAACGACTTCTTTAAATGTAATATTTATTTTTGAAAAAGTTATTTAAGTATTTCTACATTTGGGAGTTTAGGACACACATTCTCATTTGTGAAACACAATATTTAACATTAGGGCTGGTTGATAGGGCCGGGAAAAGTTTATTTTTGTATGTATTATCAGAACAAATTGGGTTATTTAGGGTTGATTACATATACACTTCATGTTGTCATCTCACTGCTGAGTGCTACTTTTGAGCGTGCTCCCACAACAGAACCTACACACGGTTCCGTCGTATTGACGCTTGCCGGTAGGTGTGTCTGGCGCTTGGGGTTAACACCAGGGGCAGCGGGTACTGTAGGCTAGGGAAGGCTAAGCCTTCCCAAATATTTTTGTCACTGCATCCTGGTAAAATAAAAATATAATGTTTGTGTCTTTGACATTAGCGCTTCTATGCAGCAACTTGTGCCCTGTACTACGAAGCCAGTTCAACATGCCCTGGATATCTTTGAGTTATCTTAACTAACCCTAACAAACGAGATCTCGCTAAGCGTTCCTACGACGCTGATTATCAACTCGGTAAATCAAGCCAGGGTTTCTTTCTCCAGCTGAGAGCGCGTTCACGTGAAAGGGGCAAGGTTAGCTATATTTGACCAATCACAAATAGGGACAAGTGTACTGACAGCGCAGCATCATACTTCATTCATGAAAAGTAAACTAATATTAGACAAATATGAACTTTAACCATCCATGACTTAAACATATAATCCAGTATTCAAGCCAAATAGTTGCACCTGCAAGGTGAATATAGAACAACTGGTTAAAAAATAAGTAAACTACCGAGTGTTTGAAAGCGTACAACAGTTTTATGATATCACTGCCCCAAGTGGATCTGACTTTAATTACATTTGAGTTGAGTGTTTCGTCAACTTAATGTGTTGCTTAAAATAATACTTTTGCATACAGTATGTGACACTGTGAGTGTTGCACGGCCAGATACGGCTCAAGAAGCTGACTCAGATAAGTAAATATATGATATATTATGATATTATATGATCGATGATCTGATTGACGATGTGATATGAATGATATGTGCGACACGTCGGCGTCTTCTCTGCATACGGCAGTTTAAACTGTATTTCCTTTATCCTGGAACTTGATAGCTTTAAACTCCGCACAATGAGCTCTGATTGGTCAGCAGGCGGTGCTTTCACTGAGTTGATCTCTTTTCTATACACGCCGGAGGCGGGCAGCGTCAGGTAAAAAAAGTTATTTAGCCTTCCCAAACCTGAGCCTCACGCGGCGCCTATGGTTAACACAACCAACAACCAATCACATTAATCTCCCACCCCGGACACACAAAGCACACGGTTTGATTGGCTAGTGCTTGTGCTGGCATATGATTTGATTGGCTGGCTCTTCCGTCGACGCTTGAAAAGTTGAACTTTTATTCAACTTTCACCACGAGCAACGGAGGCAAAGCGACGCGACGGAACCACAATTCAGTTCGGCAAAGCGTGACGTCACAAGTGAATGGGAAGCGTCTCCGTTGAAGTTCGCAACGGAACCGCGTGTAGGATGCGTAATGGTGCGTTCACACCGGACGCGATGCGACGTTTGGGGGCGGCGCGATTACATGTAAAGTCAATGCAGAGACGCGATCAGACGCGAATTCGCTCCGACGGCGCGCATGAAGCGGTGGACACGGCGCAAATCACACGATTGATGCGATTGAAGGGGGCCGCGTCAAACGCGAGAGTTCAATTTTTTCAACTCGAGCGCCAAATTCACGTGACGCGTTCTCACGGAAGCCAATCAGAGGTGAGGATCTCAGCCTGCCGTCACTGACGTTCAACCAGAAAACATCAGCCATTAGCTGTTAGCAGTTAGCACACAGAGATCACAGCTCCTCATATCTGTACAGAAACTGTACAGAAGTTAAACAAGTACAAACCACAGACTGTCTGTGTCATGGCGAATAAAGTCGCTGGTTTATTTATGTCTGTAGGCCGTTGTTATGAGTGTGGAGTGAGCATATACAAGGGTTAGCTTAGCCTGGTCGACCCAATCTTCATTTAGAAAACAAGCATTTAAAAAGGTTTTTCGCCTGCCGTCTTGTCTGCAGACTTGTCAAGCATTAATTTATGGTTTTTACTAACCGGTATCAGTATGTTGTTACGTCGGCATCATTTAGAAACGTGTATTACAATTTCATCACGGTAAAATATGTTCATTTTGTTGTAGTTGTAGCTCCCGAGCCAGCGCGTCTTGTTTGAATGATGCGAGTAAACACAGCTGGCAGCCGCGGTGAAACTCGAGCAACTAGAGCGATGTGATAGGAGCGTTTAGAGCTAAGCGAATATTCGCATCGCGTCCGGTGTGAACGCAGCATAAGACTTCCGCCGGTTGAACAGGCTAACCTCCGGATGAGCCCTATGCTAACTTGAATTAGGATCAAATCATTCTAGGCTTTCCAAATGATAAATTATTAAATGTAAAATAGGCTGTAAGTAAACAAGTTATTTTGCGACACTCAACTAAATGTATCCACCTTTTAAAGCCACAACATTAGCGAGCCTACTGTTTCTTAGGCTGATCATGGTCATCATAAAAGATTTCGCAAAATACCCCTCTGTCACTTTTCATCTTTTAAAGACTTTGGAATCAGCAGCAGACATTTCTCTGGCCAAATCACAGCAACACCAAAAATGCTAAGGTGGTAACCACTGGATCTACGGCAACTTTGATTGGGCTGCCCAGTGATTAGCAAATAACATAGAGCCAATAAAGAAACACATGAAGGTGTAATATCATTTCAATATCATTCGGATGATAGAATTCATACAGTTTTCCTCTTTGGGTCTGAATTACTTCTCCTGGTGTTCTTTTTTAAGTCATGAATTTGAGTCTGTACAAAGCTGAAGTCTTTTTTTTCTTCATAATTGGTGCTTTTATCATGGATTTATATCAGTGACTTTAATATGTGACAAAGCCTATATCGGTGCCAAAGAGAAACATAGTGGTTTTTGAGGGTCAACGTTTTTGTAGCAGGTAGCTCTTGGCAAAGACTTTAGCTGCAAATTCTCTTGCGTGAATACATTTTCTCTCTCTGTTTTTCCCTGTGTCGCTTGCTGATCCCTTGTCCTTTAATATCCTCTTGTTGTTATTCCTCTCTGTATACTCTATATTTACCTACAAGCTTCTCTCCCTCAATCTGTGCTCTGTCTCACCCTCTGTATCTCTCTTTCTCTCAGTATCTCTCTGTGTCTCTCCCTAACTGTGCGCCCAGCCAGCCACAGGAATGTATCTCGAGGAACGCCTGGCGAGACAAACTGGATCAAACGAGTTCAGAGCAGCACTGGAGCCCGGCTGTCTGTAGCTCTCCCAGCTTCCATCCTTTTCTCCGTCTTCCTCTGCTCTCCCCCTCCTGTCCTCCTATTCCATGTTTTCCCTCTGTCTCTCTCAGTCTCCCCCCTCCCCTTTCAGGTCTCCCTCTATCCTCATCTGCTTCCCTGCAAACCCCTTTTTCTCTCGCTGCTCTTTTTCTCCCCTCTGCGCTCCTTTTTTTGCCTTTCCTTCTCCCTTTCTCTCTTCTTTCTCCTCTATTTCTCTGGCACGATACAGAGACAAAGAGGTCTTTTGAATGCCTTCGTGTGTAGGAGGTGGACCTCAAGGGAGGGGATCGTGTGGATATTTGCTGTGTGTGTGCGTGTTAGACTCTGTTTGTGTGCACATATTAGAGCCCTTTAGCCCAAAGCTTTAGTTATAAGAGAGGGGAATGCAATTTGATACACACACACACACACACACACACACACACACACACACACACACACACACACACACACACACACACACACACACACACACACACACACACACACACACACACACACACACACACACACACACGCACACACACCTTCCTCACACCAGACAGCGAGCCGTGTCGTGCTCTCCACCCTGTCTGTCAGTCACTCAGGCGGGACTCCTAATTGGCTTATAATGCCCCTGTTACCATAGAGGGACCCTATTGCCCCACCCCCCACTTCTGTCTGCTAGCCTGTTTGTTGCTCTTCAAAATAGGCCGTCAAGCATGGGGGTGGGTTAATATCTGTGTGTGTGTGTTTGTGTGCATTCATGTGGGGGTTAAGGGGTGGGTGCAGAATCAGGTCTCCCCCAGGGGCACGGGGATGTACTCCCTCCTTTGTCTGGGGGACAGTAGAGTGAGTGAGTGAGTGTGTGTGTGTGTGTGTGTGTGTGTGTGTGTGTGTGTGTGTGTGTGTGTGTGTGTGTGTGTGTGTGTGTGTGTGTGTGTGTGTGTGTGTGTGTGTGTGTGTGTGTGTGTGTGTGTGTGTGTGTGTGTGTGTGTGTGTGTGTGTGTGTGTGTGTGTGTGTGTGTGTGTGTGTGTGTGTGTGTGTGTGTGTGTGGACTCTTAACAGATTCCAAGGTCAAATATCTTCCTGTCTTGACTTGAGTCCCGCTGAATGCATTGCGCTGAAAGTTACTCTCATGCCCCTAAATAGTGTTTGTTACACAAGAAAATCACAATTATCAACAAATTAGCAGTCTCAATCTAGTCTGAATATAAGTAAATAGGTATAAGGCTGTTGACATTCTTTATTAATTTGAGGGACGGGCAAGGGTCTTCATCAATTCGACCAATATTAATCAGCATCCATCGTTTTCTAACCAAATCATCAACTGTTGTCCAAAAACATTGTTCACTGGGTGAAATGTCACTTTATTATATGAATATTCAAGTCAATCCCACCTTCTGGTGCCTCTTCCAGATTTAGGCACCAACTGCATACTCAGCAGAAAGTAGTCCTCCAAAAAGCTATATTTACTGATGTTTAAGAATCACTTGGTTAAAAAATTAATAAATACAATTCCTTATAAGGAATTAGTGTTTATTTCTCTGGAATCGGACCAATGGGCTTGTGGCTCAGACAGCACAGGGAAGTTGTAGACTTGTATAGAGAAATAGACTTCTAAAGCATTGTTGGTTTTGGATAAATCCAATCTTAATCTTGGGACTTATCTTATCACTGGCCTTCATTATTTTCCCTGAAAACCCTCAATACGTTCTCAGCTCCGGATAATAAACTATTCATACTTATGGTTTGAAAAACAAGATCACCCTACAAAGTGGTTTTGGCTGACCCTCTCCCAGCAGAGCAGCTAAAGGTATCATTTGGAATCGTGTGTCTGGTTGATTTTACTTGGACCCAGAGCATTGACTCTGTTATGGGTCTGTGTTCCATGTTGGTTTCCCACTTTACAGATGCATAGATCCGGCTCTTCAGATGTCAATTGCTCCACAATGTTTGACCTTACCGTCATGCTGTTTCGTGCTGGACAGGTATCACACAGTGGGTTTATTTGAGGGTTTTTTTCTCTCCTGAAAATATCTGCCTTCTTTGCCTGGAAGGGTCGGTGAAGCTGAACCAAAAGACAAAAGCTGTAGGCTATTATTCCAAAACAATGACTTCAAAGATGCTAAGTCACTCTGTAAAGCTCAGGAGAGTCTGTTGATTTCTTTCTCCATCCAGGAGTTTGTGTTTTCAGTTTGGTTTGTCAGTGGGATAGCGGAACAAATACTTTCCCAAATGTCATTAAACTTAGTGGAAGAGTGTATCATAGGCCTAAAAGGAAACACATCGATTTGATAGAACAAAATCAAACCACGCCTATTTGATACACAATTTATTCATTGATACTATCTGAGTGCCTTCCTAGTTCCTGACACAAGTGACCCCTTCATATTACTCAAAGACTTTTCAACTACTTTTAAAAAGAAATATGAATGAGTACAACTTTATAGAGTCATGTTGACCATGTTTTCTTCATTAAAAGTTAATGCGGCAAAATATGACACTCTTTGATTGTTATGAACAGGAGCCTAAGTTGGGGTTTACAGAGTACCAAGAATTAGCATTCAATCCATTCTAAATAGCAAATACCTTTGTAGTGTTGAACAGGTTTCCTGTAGTAACCTGTGTTCACCTTCTCAGTGTTCTACGTGAGCTAAACCTCGGTCATTAGCAGGGCTGCAGAGCTGGATTAACCCATGCTGACCCGTCATAGCAACAGCAAACAGGATTTTCCCGGCTGTTGCTTTGTAGTGAGAGCCGTATCTCTAAACTGGGAATTCCTTTCCCTTTGTCTCTCTTCGTCTCTCTGTCTGTTTTCCTCTCTATCTCTCGCGCGCTCTGCGTAATTGTCCAATGCCTCTTTAAACCACATGCTGTTTGAAATGAGGAAGTGGCCTGCCGTCTCCTCATTGGCTGCTTTAGTGGGTTGAGGGCGGGCTCTAGTCACTGCGACTGAGCTGGGGATAAAAGCAGAGGCGGCTTCGGAGCCGAGGCAGGCTGTGAGCTCCCGACGGCAGACACACACACACATAAAAAACAGTGTGACAGTTCAACAGATATGACTGAGCTTTGTCTGTGTGGGTGAAGATGAAGTCAAATGTATCATAGAAATGAAAGGAGGCGCTGGATAGCAGTCGGATGTAAAGCGTGAGGTAGGGTGGCAATGTCAGAGGGGAAAAAAGGAGGGGGGAAATGATAAGAGGTAAGGAAAAGACAGCAGAAATGGGAAATTAGGACAAAAAAGGTTGACACAGGTGGTGCTGGAGGAACGGCAACAAAAGAAAAGGCAAGCGAAGGGATGCAGGAGGAGAGATGTGCATGTCACACCCGGGAATGAACGAGAGGGGAGGACGTGAGAGTGAAGGAAGGAGAGAGGGAAAAAGTACATGTGACAGGGAGAGAAGGATGGATGGAGGCGGGGTAGTAGGAGAGCAGCGTCGTATGTCAGCTCAAGAACAATAAGAGGCGTTCATGACATGTCTCCAGGGGTATCGACTCAACGCGTTCC
>NW_027640054.1:0-1000 GCF_949606895.1 Notothenia rossii
TAATGTGCGGTATGGCGGTCATTATTGAAAAAAGATAACCAAACAGAAAAATAAAACCAGATCATGTGGGTAGGGGTACTTTTTTAGAGAATTGTCTGATGTCTTTGTTGTTTTAAAATGTGTGTCATAATGGATACCTTGTCTTTTATCTGCAAACCAAATCTACCTACGGCTACAAATAACTAACCTGAATCTATGCCTCACCCTCTCTCCCTCTCCCAGGGATAGTAATCCTCCCATCCTGCACTGGGAGCCTGTGTGTGTGTGTGTGTGTGTGTGTGTGTGTGTGTGTGTGTGTGTGTGTGTGTGTGTGTGTGTGTGTGTGTGTGTGTGTGTGTGTGTGTGTGTGTGTGTGTGTGTGTGTGTGTGTGTGTGTGTGTGTGTGTGTGGGCGCGTGTGTGTTTTGGGGCCTCTGCAGCTCACTGATGGAAATAGCTCCAGAGAACTAGAGGCTGAAGTGTACGTACTGTACAGAAACATGCAGACCTGCCAACACTGCTAATAACATTTCACGCATCAACACATGGATACAGTGTTATATTCAGACATCAGAAAGGTCTATTTGAGTGCTATGTGTCAAAAGTTTACTGAAGAACACGGTATTGAATATTTTCCTGCTATTTCCGGGCAGCTGTTGTGCTACTTATTACGGACTGGAAAGAAAGCAAGACAATTTAAATACATAACAAGAATATCTGTAAATGCTTGAAACCAAAACACCACCATCAAAGAACGTTCAACTCAAAGCAATCTCTTATTGTGAACTTGTGTAAGTGTAAAAAGGTTTCTGAAGTTAACTTTCTATATCCTAAAAGGATGACATCAGATCGTCACTACACCATAAGCGTGGTTTAAATATGTCCATGTTACTGTTATATTCATCTTATATACTTTTGATTATAAATGGGGTTTTTCTATTGTTGTTACAGTCCCCTCTCGCTGAAAATAAAGAAAAGGTCATCACTGTGGGGCAAATAAAGGGTCTTATAACACTCTTATA
>NW_027640053.1:0-2000 GCF_949606895.1 Notothenia rossii
AAGCTGACCCAACAAAACATACTTTTGTAGTGCAGTGAACTCTGCAAAGACAATCCAAACAACTTCTCTCTTTTGCTCACGCAACTGGCGTTTATTACTAACAACAAAAAGGAAAGGCAAGCAGATTGTTGCTCATTATCATATATAAATTACACATTACAAATATTGCTGATGATCATCTAGTGTTAGGATCTTGAGCATCCCACCCTGAAACATGCACAGAACACATAAGTGCAGTTGTAAAGTGCATGGCAAACCATGCACTTTACAACTGCACTTCTTGGAGTTGCAAGGGGTCTCACTCTCGCAGCCACACCTGATCATCTCCAAAAATGTAATCT
The DNA here is from genome assembly GCF_949606895.1 of Notothenia rossii. Classification (NCBI taxonomy): domain Eukaryota; kingdom Metazoa; phylum Chordata; class Actinopteri; order Perciformes; family Nototheniidae; genus Notothenia; species Notothenia rossii. The sequence goes on from NW_027640053.1 coordinate 342, forward strand.
GGGACAAGTTTGGCATCTTCTGGTAGATGGGTTGGGATCAGTGACCTGTTACACATATCTTTTTTCCATCCAAATTCCTCTGGGTTCAGTGCTGGCAGCAGGTTTACATTGAGATTTCGCCACAACATTGCCTGAAAGTGGGCCCTCTTAACATTCTCAATGAAGGCTTCATTTGTTGGTGGTAGAGCAGCAAGGTTTGGAGCAGACATACTGTATGTCCTTTTCCATTGTTTTCCCCCGAGACAAGTAGCCTTGTGTGTGACATGTCTGTGTTCTCCTTTATGCCATAACAGGCTGAGATGAAGGCAGTGGCATGGTCGAGGACTTGCTGGAATGGTGCATCCATGTTGCCAACGGCTGATAGTTGGTACCCAGCTTTCAGGACTTTGATGACAGAGCCTTTTCCCATCCCATAGTAAGATGCTACAGTGTCACATCCCGATATGGCATGGGCTGGTAAAAGGTTCTCGACAATTTCTGAATGCTTGGACAGTGTCGCATTGATGTCCACTCTTGCTCTTTCCTTGCGGGAGGATTCCATGATGAGTGGTACATCCAGTCCTGCCTGACGGTAATGGTGAAGGAGTAGGACGAACACATCTGTGTCATCAGAAACCACAGAAATGTGATGGGCTTCTCCAGCACACCCCAGGACTTGTTGGACAATGATGGTGTCAGCTTCTTCCTGCTGATTTTCTAGCTCATATCGGCTCCTTCTTTCTTCCATCCTGATCTCAATGGGGCATGAGTCCTCCCCTGTCACCACCAACATGTGTTTGTTTGTGCCCGGTAGATGGAAAAGCCTGTCCTCGGTCAGTTACTTAAATAGTAATAGGTTGAGCTGTTTCTGGTTTTCAATGGATGACAAGACAACCTTCTGGGCTGGTAGCCTAGTTGATAGAAGGAGATGATGTTTCCTATTGACCACTGTCTCCCCGACATCACTGGTGACAGACTTGATACGTAGGTATGAAATCAGCCATGTTTTAACATTATCAATACAATCAGTAACAGTACCATCAGCTGGCCAGTGTATGGTCCAAAGAAGTGCTGATCCATCAATGACAGTGACATCTGCATCACCGGCATTCCTCCTGGAGACTTCAACCTGGAGTGACTTCTTCAGTGTGGACTTGGCTTTACAAATTCGCGTTCCGTCCTCTGTGAACATGGCAGTTGGGACTGGTGCCAGCTCATAGGCGAGGACATCCTTCACGTCAACATCGCGGTCACTAGAGAACAGTGCAATGGTCCTCCAATAGATCACATTTAGGTCATACATTTTGGAGTCGCAAATTTTCATGGATTTGGTTGTTGTTGCCATGGTCTTCACTTTGCTTGAGATGGTGTTGTAAAATCCCTCTGGCCAGGTATTTTCAAATTGTTCTAACATTGCCTCTCCAATCTACAGCACTGTCTACACTGGCAGTTGGAGGGGCTATCTTGCCACATACATCTTGCCAAATAAAATCTGGAGGCAGAATACGTATGGCAACAACATCTTGCAATTATGGTTTGATTACACTTCCGATGAAATGGTTACAACATGTGTTTGACGTGACATGAAAAGCATATACATCTTCTTTTTTTAATCCATTGTTCTGGATCTCAAAAGCTCAATGGGTGTAGGAAGGTTCATCCAGCGACCTGTTTGGCAGG
>NW_027640052.1:0-1000 GCF_949606895.1 Notothenia rossii
TATCACTGATTTGAGGTTTTAATTGAATAATCTGAGTCATGAGGTACTTCTGTGGAAATACAAAGGAAAACCACAACAATTCTGCAAAGAAACTTTTTGTTTTCAAATTATTATTATTAGATTTGTTTTATTGTTTTAATTATTTATATAGAAACCTGAAATGTTTTTATCGAGGTAATTATTAAGTCATATTTCGTGTCTCTGTGAGGGTTGTCTGATACAGCCAAAATAAAACCAAAGTAATAAAAGTTAGCCTTTACAATAAAAGCTTCCCTATGGTACTTTTATTTAAACTATATGGCAAGAAAGTGTTTCTTTATATATGATTAAAAAAAACCTTATGAATTAAATTATGGAAATAGACTGCAATTATATGCTCACTTCAATGGCAGCAGCTTCAGTATGTTTATTAGGACCCTTTAACATGTAGACACATGTAAACCAACCTTGTGCGCCACAGCCAGGCGTACACATCATTTCCATTCTCTTGATGGAAAAACACCTACATGCACCACCAAACTGACCCTTTTCTGCATAAAAAATGTAATCGATAATTAAAATAATATTATTTTTTAGAGAATAAATGTTGACACAAACTTTCCAAACTATTATATCGGATGACTTCACTTTACAGGAGGAGGATTACAATCTTTAATCTGAAAAGTAACTAAATCTGAAAACTGTACTAATGTCAGACAAATGTAGTGAAGTCAAAGTACAGGTAACAAACATAAACTCTACAAGTCACAGTATAAAAGTATAAATGTACTGTTGCCTTGAATAATGGTACATTGCAAAAAGCAATAGTGAAAATAAACGGGTAAAGTACCTAAAAGTAGTACTTGATTAAATAACTTAAAATGTATTGATTTACATTCCACCATTGATTGAAACAGCTGACCTTCCCAAACAATTCTGGAGAACAACTTTTTATTTTATTCTGAAAGTTTTGCTTCAGGAAGTTCTGTAATAAATTGGGGGGGGGGGGGGGGGGGGGGGG
>NW_027640051.1:0-17500 GCF_949606895.1 Notothenia rossii
TCGAACGCCATCAATCTTATTCTTTATGGTTGGTTAGTAGTCAAAATGTGCTCATAATCTCTCACCAGCTGTTCAGGACCGGTTTAGCACTCTTTACACATCCATCCCTGTCTCCCTGATCTGTATTCTTCTGCTGTTTCTCTTCATCATTAACCTTCAACTCGAGGGAGAGGAGAGGCGGCAGAGCAGGGAGGCGAATGGAGGAGGGGAGGAACTAGTTTACCTCAGTCTGCACTCGATCGCCTCGATTAGTTCCCGTTTTGTTCTCTTCTTCGGTATATCCACTGGTATCTGTTTCGTCATTTATAATTCAAGTAATATTTCTTGCAAAAATGGCAACACTTTACTTGGTCAAGCTCCTCTATTGTCAACACTAGTTATTATATCTAAGTTTTTCATTGTATATTGAACAAGACATTTAAATACACCGTCATCATGTGCCTTTTTCAATGCTTTCATAGACAAAATGATGATAAAAATGTTGTTATGTTAAGAGGTATTCAGGTTATTTAAGATAAAAGTAAGGTGTTTTTAGATGCAAACTCACTTTAATTGTGCACATTCTTTGTCTGTTTATCGATTCATTTTATAGTTTAAGCTCTACTGCAGTGACGTCTTTGTCTCTAAGAGTTTGTCAGAGGCAGTGAAGTGGTCTCTTTTCTTCAGGGATGTTTGGGGAGTTTTATTTAACCCAACGCTGTCTCAGCAAGTCAAAGCCTGTCGCGGTCCTCGCCTCATGGGAACACTGGGCCTCATGGGGTGGTCTCCGAAGTGGAGCGTCCTTCGGACCTCCGCAGCTCTGCAAACAGAGCACTTAAGTTAATAACAGGTGAATTGCTTTAAGCATTTCCAACATATCCTCACTGCTAACGATTTCCACTAGGTCACCCCCGCTAAACTGCCTGCTGTTGATCTATTTGAGAGGAAAGGCTGTTGTGGTTTTTTGTGTGGAGTCCTGCAGACTGAATGCAAAAGCTTTTGTCTTTGCAGCAAAGACACATGAGCGTGTATCAGAAGCTGCTCATGAGCAAAGCCTACCTTTTTAATGGGAACTTAAAGGTGTCATCCATCAGAGGCTGTTACCTTGTAGCTCACAGCCAGAGCATGCTAAATGAAGACTGATTGTCCTCCATTTTCTTTCTTTTCTCCTCAGATAATAAAAACACAATTTGAAGTCGAGCTGAAATGAAAGGCTTTATTGCTCTGTAAAGCTGAGCGAAGCTGCAGTTTTGGTGCAGATTCTAGCTTCCACTTTAAAAGTAGAAAATGGCACACAGGGTCTCCCAATTTGTATAGGTTGTAAATCGACACAAATGTTTCAAATTGTTCAAAACCTAACCAGCCTTTTGCGGGTTGTGGAAAGAAAGACTCCACAATATAATATGTATAATATGGCTTTTATGCTCCTTTTTGAAAAATGGAAATTGTTTATAGTTTTATATAATCCCCATGTGGATAATTCAAATTTAAATTTGACTTGAAACACACACATGCCTGCCTCCCCGCATGTGAACCTGCTCTGCCAGATAACGCTCTTGCCATCTGCTCACAGGATCTATACGCCTGTGCATGTTGGGCCCAGGGACAGAAATCATCATAGTGTTTGCTTAGCCAAATTTACAAAGTGTCCAGACTGTGTGTCACATAATGTAAACCCACACTGTTGTCACGGGACATAAACCCATCCACTTCCTGTCTTCGGCTTCAGCGTTTCTCTCAGGGATCTCCTGTCTGGTTTCAGTTTACGATTCTACCTTTTTGCATTCTCCTTTTGTACCGATGTCTGTATTTATAATAACAAATGATCTTGTTCTCCTGGTCCAACATTGGCTGCAGGCCTTTCCCCAACCTCCAGCATGGCTCCCTGACTCATAGACGTGTTGTAGCTTTTCGAGGCGACGGTACAGCGTGTTCAAAATTCAGACGAGTAAAACCAGGTTTAAGGTGCATCCTGAAACTATTCTGTCGTGAACCCATTGTACCCTTTTTTCCTCATGGCTTCATTATTTAATCAAAGGTTCTTATTGTTGAAAAAATATTTCTGTGACCATTTTGATAATTGATAAAAGTGATAATTGGCACATTTCAAGCAAAAGTGCCAATTATCACTTTTATTAATGGGTAAAATCAGCAAATCTGCAACCATTTACCATTATCTTCTTCTCAATTGTGCAAATTTGCCGGTTTTCTTTGTTTTATGTCGTGATTAACTCAATATATTTAGGTTTTAGTAAGTTGTTATTACAGTACAAGCAATACGAGACACCTTCAGGCTTAAGAATTTGCTTTATTTTATGCTATTTTACTACTCACACACCTCTTAAATACCCTAGTTTTCAACTCTTGAGGGTCATTTTGTCACGACTTTCCACTCAGAGCCAAAACAACGTCATGCAACTATTATCTTTTAATAAAAACAAAATAATAGGCGGATAATTAGATAAAATGTATAATAATGATTTTATAATTAAATAACAATGACACTCATTGGTGCTGTCCTTAAAACCATGAATAATGTTTAGCTTGCCTATCAATTGCTCTACAAAACTCACACGCACACCTCCCGAGATGACACAAGCTCCCACAAGCCCTGCAGACTCATCTGGTATGTTTCCGGGGTATGCCTGGCATGCGCCTACAAGTTGAGTCATTGTTTTCATCTGTTGAAGATGAGTAATGTCAATACGGTTGATGGAAACGGGACGGACTTGAAAAGTGTATCGACTGGGCTTTAATGCAGTTTAGAGCAGGGAGGGGCGGGGGTGGTTAAAGCAGGATAATCAGATGAATGTGTGCAGCCGCAGGCTGACTGAAAGTGAGAGGGGTAGAAAACGCTGACAATGGAGTTATCAAACCCCTACTTATGTAAAAGAACGGTTTTATTAGGATAATGTACTGAATGTATCGAAAGTGAAAGTACCCATCATGCAAAAAAGGCTTTTATTTGTTTCAATCAATATTAGATAATGATACATCAATGTTAGAGCAGCAGTTTAAAATGTTAGCCGCTCAAGGTGGAGCTAGTTGTACCTTCTTTATATACAGAGAGTTAGTTTGATGCAAAGAGTGGCCAGAAGGGTCCTTCAATAATAAATGCATACGTACATTTGCATGAGATGCTTTGTCTTTCTCTAGGGTTTCAACTAATTAATGTTTTCATTATAGATTCATCTGGAAAATATTCTTCTTGAAGGTGTCTTTTAGTTCGTTAAACATTTAAAAACAGTAAAAAAAAATGTCTTTCACTAACATCATTACAAAAAATGCTTTAATAGAAGACAAAGAGAAGCATCTTTAAATATATCTTAAATGATCAATCAATCCTTCAATTATTTTTTAGAACTGGTGCAAGCTACAAAAATGTCTCTGAAGTGTTGTTAGTAAGTAAAAAGTTATACTTGATTTAGTAATTTTCCAGCACTTTTATTATATTTATTCACCAGCAGTGTGTGAGAAAAACTACCAATATCTTTTGCTGGAGCAGCCAGTTGGTATAATCTGTATCATTTGTGAGTGAGAAGCATTCAGTTGTGGTGGAGGAGTGGTGGATAGATACTGTGAGGCGACGTGACGAATGGCATGGCAGCTGAACAGGAAGGCAGCTCCAGCTGGTAAATGAGATGCAGAGAGGAAAACAGCTGGTTTGTTGTAGGTGCTCAGACAGGAAGACACAAGATAACTTGACAACAGAAACCAAAATACACAAAGAGAGAAAAAGCCTATTGATTAACAGTGATTGTGTTGTTTATCTTGCAGGCCAGTCACTCTTCTGTTCAACAGAAATGTTGAACTAGCTGGAACCAAAATAGAAAAGAGGTTAAGGGTGTGTAATTCTGGTTTGATGCTCTGCCATGATACGGTGTGGCCCGCATCCTGTTTTGACAGCGAGGGGCCCCTCCTCCTCTGTGACGCTGTAGGAAAGTATTCTTCCCCTTGCAGACGTTGTGGTGTTACGCTGACAGTTAAACGGTTTCCCTCAGTCGACTGCAGACAAAGCCCAGGTAATGTTGTCGGGCTGGTTGTTCAACACACACACACACACACACACACGTTACATACATGCTTCATTCAACAAAATACTATTCAGTTCTTTAAACGAATAATCGTGAAAATGATCTCTTTGATGTGCTTTAAAGGCTTATATTATCTGTGATAGCTTCATCAGTTTAGTCAAATGAGGATTAACAAGATGGTTTCAGCCTGATAAGGACATTTAGATTAGTTTATCGACTTTTCAGATGGTCTAAGTTATCATTGACTTTATACACCCTGAAGGAAGTGTTCCCTTCTGCTTCTCAGTTTGTAACCCCTCTGGTTTCACGTTGATGTAAATGTAGTGTGTGAATGTGGAGAGGTGAACATGCACCTACTTACTGGACAGGATTGGTCGTATCGCATGTGTTTGTTTTATAATACCACAACTGTTATAAGTGTTGAGTCACTTTTACTGTACTGGAGCTGTATAGTTGCACGTGCCGTGTTTGACGATGCTCAGATACAGTATGATGGGCCACCCTTCCTACAGGCTGTTTTAACTGCACACACACACTATCATATAACCGACACAGACAGCGCACACGTTTTGTCAGGGTTTTTATGACCTCAAGGAAGCAACTGCTTTCGGTTCAGAGGTCAAGAGTTACACTGGTGTTCATCAGAGAAGCTTTTGCTGGTACGACACAGCAGGTGTGTTTTCTTGAACAGATGAAGAATGACCGACCGGACTTGACTAGCAATCCTTTTTCCCCGTTATTTTGTATGAAAGGTTACAACAGTGTGAAAATCTAACCTTCCTTTTGAATATTTTGAGATACTTGGTAGTATGCAAAATAATTACAACTACGAGGACGCTCGTTTGTGCCGAGACATCTGCCATGCTTTTTTCCATCAGTAAAAAATGATTTGTGTACTCTCCCTAAGATTCGGATCCAGCCCAAAATATAGGGGTTCTTTAATGGCCCATGGTACATCCTTACATGATTCTGAAATAAGCAATTCTGTATACTTTAACATACATATACCAGGACTTTGGATTTGTACAATGCAATAATGTTAGTTTTACTGAAGTAAAATACTTCCTTCACTACTGGTAATAGCTGAAAATATGGGAACTAATTCCTGTCGGTGCAACACGTTTGTAGTCTTTATTATACAATAAACCACTGTGTCAAGGTAGTGAGTGCTGATGCAGAGGAGGGGAATGGTGACTTAAATGCAGAAACAGCTGGATTTGCTCCACCAGTGTTCAGGTTACTGTGAGTTAACTTCCTTTTAGAAACTCAACAATTTCCCAACGCATTTGTTCCCACAGAGCTCACAGAGTACTCCTCCCATCAGCCTTTGGTTGGCCTGCTTCACTGATGTGCTGCCTATTCCCACATCGAGGCTTTTCCATTTCTTCCCTTAGTTTGTGGTTATTTGGTTCAGTATCTGTGCTGATGTGATCAAAGATGTGATATAAATAATTTAGAGCATTGCGAATACTTTCATGTTCTATTTTTATTCGCCGCCTGCGATGCCACTAGGCATATCAAAGGCACTTATGGCAAAATATATATTCTATAAACGACTTAATGAGTTAATTGTTGAGCTTTAGATCTTAAAAGATGTTCTTATCAAAAGACAGAGCCAGGCTATAGTTTCCCCCCTTCCAGTCTTTATGCTAAACTAAGCTAACTGACTGGTTTTAAAGTTATCGATCAGACGTAAAAGTAGTGTCGATCTTCCCATCTAACTTTAGGCAAGGAATATCTAACTAGCCCTCTCATGATTCAGAGGTTATTCACATCAACTGTAGCAAACACATTTAATACAAGACAATCAGATCAACATGTAAGCAAACACTAAAAGCTTTTTATTTGATTTTATTCATGTCTTCATGGGATTCCTGCGCTCATTAGCCGCAGCAGCTCTGTGAGGATCTCTGTGGAGACTAAGCTGAATCTCTGGAGTAGGAACAAATGCATTTGGAGAGGAGAGGCAGTGGCTGGCCTGCTGATGGTCCTCAGAGGCTAAACAAATGACTTTCACTGAGCACATCGGGAACACACAGCACTCAAACAAATGCTATTAAAAAGGGGGGAAAGACAGCGAGGGAAAAACATCTCTGTCCCTTTAGAAGCTTGCTAGGAAACCTCTGATGGCTGATATTTATCTTAGCAAACACACATTGATGTAAATATGCTGGTGAGATTGCATGTTTGTGCGTCCACAAATCTCCACAGAGAGCCGGCTGCCTCAGGGAGCTGATTGCGAACCGGTGGTTGTTTACAGAGGTAAAAGTAAAGCTCAATGTGAACTAGAAAGCAGCAAAGTGCTCCTAATGACACTAAACGCAAAGGCAGATGAACCCAGTGAACTGACTACATCTGTATGTTACAATCCCAGGATGCATTGATTTTGGGATTTGTGCTTTTCGGACTTAAATGTGAAAAGTTGCTTCAATGTCATTAGGGTTAGGGTTAGGTGGACATTCCTTGTATTTAAGACTAGTAATTTTAACCAAATGAAGGCCTCATTGAAGATGGATTTCCTTTTTTAAAGCCTGCAGGAGTGTAACTTGTAGTGACGTTGTACTTGAGCAAAGGATCTGAATACTTCTTCCACCAAAAAGTCATTACTGTGTTAAAGAAAAAATGGGTTAGATAATCCATGTATCTACACAGTGTGGTCACATGTATGTTCTGCATCTGTTAGTCCATTAAAGCCAAGGCTGAATTGCATTAGGTTAACTTCACCAGGGGCCCAAAAGCTACAAGCTCGCGGTGTGTCAACATGTTTGTGCGAGTTCTTAAGTATGCAGCACTGAAGCGGAGAAAGGTCTCTCTGTGGGTCCAGCTTGATATCTTAAAGAGACACCATGTGTTAAACCTTTGTTTTGAAACCTTCGTTATTCCAAGATGAATCTGTTCAAATCACCACACAACCAACCTGGGGCCATGCCGTATTCCAGCATAGAAAAGCATTGTTAAAAGGGCCCAGCACCTAATCTCGCCCTAAGGCCCCACATCAATTATTCGACCATGGCTATAGCAGTATCGCAATGTAATTATTGTACCACCATTACACTGATTTGGGTTTGAATATTTCATACCCAGCCTAAGTGAGTATGCAAGTCTAAGTTATAAATCGGCATTTGTTTCATTGAATATAACATTATAACCTTCATGAAGGTTAGGAAATTCATTTCAGGACTATTGTATTGGTCTGAATTTAAGGGTGTACCTTATTAGAATAAACCCTCATTTATTCCATTAAAAAATAGTAAGATGATGCGATGTATTTCTTTCTAGCTTTAAATAAATAAATAAAATCATTACGATGTAGTCCTAGATGAGTGTAGCATCTCTAAGAGCTTTGATGGTTGTTTTAGTAATTGATGTATGGTCTGCCACTACTATCAGATCTGATAGTTGGTTGCACTGTTAAAGGCCCATCTCTCTCTCTCTCTCTCTCTCTCTCTCTCTCTCTCTCTCTCTCTCTCTCTCTCTCTCTCTCGCTCTCTCGCTCTCTCGCTCTCTCTCTCTCTCTCCTTGAGTCTCAGAGCAGTTTCCTCCCCGGTGCTCTCTACTGGCGAGACAGGCCGGTGAACCGCTTTAAAACCGCGTCTTCTAGAGGAGTCCTTTTCTTGTCTGAGTGACGAGACCGTGTGCAATGTCTCATGTCTTGTAAAGGCAGCCTCGTGTTTTTCTGACAGAGCTGAGGAATTTCTGTCTGCTCGGTCGAGGAGGATTCCTTCCTCCATGTTGTATTTCAGTGCAGTTTATTTCAACAGACCTGTTTCAAAAGTAGGGGATAGGATTGGGGGAAGATGCAGATAACAGGCCATATTATATTTTAAAAAATTATTATTGCCATTTAGTAATGTCAGCACATGTTTGCTGCAAATAATGTGAATATCCTATGAAGTCATGTAAATATTCTTACCTAGGATAAGATGATGCCTCTCTAATGTTGTACATTAAAATGAAACAAAAAGTAGGTTAGCTTAGCTTAGGACAATGACTGGAAATGGTTGTTACAGATAGCCTAGCTCTGTCTAACGATTAGAAAATCCCTCTGCCGGCACTTCTAAGCTCAACAAGTAACATGTATTTATTTAATTGTTTTAAATATATATATGATATGTTTTGCTATAAGAGCTTTTGAAATTGCTACTAGCATTCACAGTAGCTGAATAAAAAAGGATATGAAATGTCCTTGATTAGTATGCTCATAATGTAAGAAGCTGCTGGCGATTGCTTAAGAAGGACACAGATTGACCCAGTTCAAACCCTGATTGACCTAATTCTGAACTTACATAGAGGTGCATCCTTCAGATCCGCACACACACACACACACACACACACACACACACACACACACACACACACACACACACACACACACACACACACACACACACACACACACACACACACACACACACACACACACACACACACACACACACACACACACACACACACACACACACACTTCCACCCCCCTTTCCCTTAACGCATTACCTTGTTAGCTGTAGGCTTTCAAACCCAGTTGACCAAAGCTTGACATGCCCTCTGTGCCTAGCTTTGGCTGCTAACGGTTAGCTAATGGTCAGTTCAGTTTTGTGTATTTGGTATCAGTTTTCAAAGCGCTGAATGATCCAATCGGAGGACAGAAACATGTTTCAGCACGTCGCTTTAAGGTGCCTGTCTTAGCATCATGGGAATCAGTTGGCTGGCACTAGCATTTAAAACACAGCACCATAAACTTGTATAAGTGTAACGGGAGGATGGTCTGAAACCAGTTGTTTTAAGGAGAGATGGTAATCACCACACCGGGTCCATTGATTGGTTGTTTACTTCTCCTGCCCACTGCCCCAGAGGTGCCTCTGCATCTCCATGGGTGACAGATTAGGTTCCCCATTGTCACCAGCAGTACTCACACAATACACACAAAGCACACCTTGGCTGAGAAGCTCTCACTTACGCCTGAGTGAACAGCTTTGGAGGCTTTTGTGTGGCCGGAGTTAAATTAAGGCTTTGGCCACATAGCTGAGAGTGACCCCCTGCAGCCACAGCTTTAGCAGCCATGTTGCACACAGGTCTCCTCAGGCTGGCTCTGTAGGGAGCGGAGATGCTGCTCTTTCACAGGCTAACGTCCAAGCCTTGTTTTCAACCCCCCTCACCCTGATTCCCCTTCTAGAGACATCTTCCTCACTTAATCCTGTAGAGACGGCTTAAATTAACTACCTCAGGCTTAATTGGGAGTGAAGTGTTAAACCTTGGTTTCCTAGCGAGTTTATTCAGAGTATCTGCGGCTCTTGAAAGTTTGGTAAAAGCATTGAATTTAGTTTCTACAAAAAAGGCATTAGCAGTAAGGCTAGGCGGCAATCATTCAATAATGATAATTAATCATCCTTAAATATAATCATATCATGATATACTATTTTCAATATGATATATCAAGAACATTTACTCAATCAAGTTGTCTATATTAGGGTTGCACCGAATGGGAAATTCTTTGCCGAAACCGATACCGAAAATAGGAAACAGTTGGCCAAAAACCGAATGCCGAAAGGCCGAAATTGATTAATAGAAATATATATAATGTATACATTTTTTAACAATGTTGTTCAGCTACCTGATTATAGAAAAAGACATGATTATAGCAAAACTTAACTTAACTTAACTTAACTTAACTTAACTTAACTTAACTTAACTTAACTTAACTTAACTTAACTTAACTTAACTTAACTTAACTTAACTTAACTTAACTTAACTTAACTTAACTTAACTACTATTATGGGTCCATAAAACATTTATTCAGCACTTTTGAATGCATACAGTACATTAATTCCAAGTCAAGTGCATTTTCTTTTCTCTGTAGGATAACTACAACAAAGTGCATTCAGAACAAAGCCAAGGTGCTTTAAAACTACATAAACATCTAGGCCAGTAGGCCTACAACAAAATAGTGTAAATAAAGACTGTAACAGCCAGGCCTTCAACAACAACAAAAGCACCTATAAGTTTGGTAACCTAACGTGTTGTTGTGATGACGTAATCAAAACAATAAGTTTGGTAACCTAACGTGTTGTTGTGATGACGTAATCAAAACGCGGCGACAAGCACGGCGCGCGACCATGCTCGCGGCTGGCTCACAGACAACATGTCTGCCGCTTGGAGATATTTCAAAATATCAGAGAAAGAGGCGCAGATTGCGATTTGTAAAACGTTTTCAGCTGACATTTCTCGAGGGGGTGTAACTGCAAAGACTTTCACCACTTTGGGATTACTCCACCACTTGAAATCAAAACACCCGGACAAATATGCGGAGTATGATCAACGTAACCCTGTTCTCTGACATTCGGTGATATTGGTTAAAAAGGCCCTTTCGGCCGAAAGGGCCTTTTTAACCATTTTCGGCCGATAATTTTCGGTGGCCGAATATTCGGTGCATCCCTAGTCTATATTGATAACATACTGACTCAAAATATTATAGAATGTGTGATGTTATGTATTTTTGAAGTTATTTAATTGAAGGAGAACGTGGCATCCCTTTAAAGGCCCTGACACACCAGGCCGAAATCGGCCGTTTCGTTAGTCGGACGACGAAGCGTGCCCTGTCGCCCAAACTCAATTTGGTGTGTCCCGCACAACATGTTGAATCGGCCGTGCGTCGGCCACAGGCAGTCGGACAAAGAAATCACTCTGATTGGCTGTTCAGCTAGCGAATCAGTGCATGAGAAGCGAAACGGTTGCTTGAGAATGTCTTCCACAAGCAACACTCCAATGGCTGATAGCTCCAGTACCGCACGACACATGTTTTCGATGGACGAGAGTGAAAATGGAACGCACACGCTATTTGTTGTTTATTTATATCACGTAGTGTGTTCTTCTTCTCTGTCTTCCGGTTGTTTCCTGTTTTTAATGACGAATACACACTACCGCCGCCTGCTGGTAAGGAGAGTTATTGCCACTCACGCATGCGCAGTTCGTACGTACTCGGCTGAAGTCTTTGCGGTGTGTTCCAGTGCGACACATGGCCAAGCCGCAGGAGAACAAGCCGACGCAACATTCGGCGTCGGCATCGGCGAGTTCTCTGGTGACTGCTTGGTGTGTCAGGGCCTTAAAAGTCCCTGACACACCAAGCATATTTCGGCCGTCGATAGATGTCGATGAGCGTCGTGTCGCCCTACTCACATTGGTGTGTCGTGTCTATTCGGCCGTGCCGACATATTCCGCCACCGGTTCAACATGTTGAATCGGGAGGCTGTCGGCTAAAGGCAGTCCGCCAAAGAAATCACTCTGATTGGCTGTTCAGTTTAGCGAACCAGTGCATGAGAAGCAAAACGGAAGTGAGGGACCCAAACAAACTATTAAGAAGGATAATCTGAGATTTCATTTGACTCCAGCTCTCGACACAGGCTCGGGAAAGCCCCATGAGCTTCTCGTTGTAGAGTGAAAATGGAACACACACGCTATTTGTTGTTTGTTTATATCACGCAATCTGTTCTTCTTCTCTCTGTTATCACGCAGTCTGTCTTCCGGTTGTTGCCTCTTTTGAATGACGAATACACACTACCGCCGCCTGCTGGTAAGGGGAGTTATTGCCACTCACGCATGCGCAGTTCGTACGTGCAACTTGGCCGTCGGCTAAAGTCTTTGCGGTGTGTTCCAGTGCGACACATGGCCAAGACGCAGGAGACATGAGGCGAAGTGAGGCGACGTTCCGTCGGGACCTGTTCTTTGGTGTCAGTTTGGCGTGTAAGGACCTTTACATCCAACTTTACAAGTTCAAGTTCATTACCAGTACACCACTGCATATGCATATATTGGATCAATAACCCTTATTGCCAGAAAGTTAAATAAGACTAGTGCCACTCCAATGTCTGATGAATAATATTTTGTAGTTGGAGCTAGTTGAGCTTAGCATAAAGACTAAAAACCGGGGCAAGTCTGTCCAAAGAAAATGTCTACAGGCACCATCTAGAGCTCATCTTGTTTATTTAATCTGCACAAAAGTGAAAAATTATTATATATTTTCTGAACTATTTCTTGCTCCAACAATGACTTACTGCCAGGCCATACCGTCTATGCCCGGTCTTTCATCTTGCCCTCATACTTTTGTATTCATTGTGGACTTTGACTACAACTATACGACTTTAACATAACTTTGTGAACTCTGCAGACACGCTGGAGTTCTTCTGTTGGGCATTAAGGAGTTAAGTTTGGTTGCTATGCCGTGCACAGAGCTGTATTATGCAAGCCGTGGAGCGCAGACACAGAGAGAGGAAGTGCATTACAGAATGCTGAGCTCAGGGCTTTGGCTCGCTGCCAAGCATACACTCCTACATGTGCACACTCACACACACACTTACACACACTCAGCTGAGGGCATACCGATTTTTCCAACAGCACAGCGGTCCTCCTCCTCGAGTCACTCTCTTTTTGTTACGTCAGTAGTTCAGCTGTGGGCCAAGCTTGACTGGGGCACGCCTGCGTAACTGAGAGCATGCTTTACTGTGTGTGTGTGTGTGTGTATGTATGTGTGTGAGTTTTAAAGACAGGATGTGGATTTTGTGTGAAGTGTGATCCAGGGTGTGTTTGTGTGTCTGCGCAGCAAGAAAAGCAGCAGTTAAGAACTGACACATGGCTTTTTTTCTTCTTCTATTTCTATGCTAAGTTTCACTTGTACGCCTACTATTTGTTTTTGCTCAGCTCTGTATCACTAAGCCCCACCACATATAAAGAGAAACACCTCCTCTGTTTACAGCGATCTCCCACCCAGCAGGGGGTATATGTGTCAGCTCTCACATCTCCCACTTAACAACCCAGGGTGAATAACACTGTTAGTGTGCAGCTCTTTATTATGGTTTGTATTTGGTGCTTACCGTTAACAGATATCTTTTGTTATACTATGTTTACCTTTGTTGTCTATTTGTACTGTAGTTTGACATTTGGTAGATGAATTCCTTTGCTCTCTCGACATCAATCTTATATTTGTAATCCAAATATGCGGACAGAGCTAACAGCCGATTAGCTTAGCTAAAAGACTTGAATACTGCCTCTTACAAGGTAGCAGCTCCTTCAAAGACAAGTTATGAAATTGTTTATTTAATCTGCATTAAAACCGAAGTGTATTTACAACATTTGCTGTAAACTGGCAAATTGTCCTCTTTACACTTGAGTCAAAAGTACAGAAGCTTTTTGAAATATGTATATAAAAAGTACTGTTCTCATTTCTGTGTGACAATCACACTGGCCATCCAGTTACACATTCTAAATGATGCATTGAAGTGATTTGTTAAAACATTTTAGATCTAAGAAGATAGAAATGTGTACTAGCTTTTTCTTCCTGCTCCCAGTTAATGTAAACTGCCCCACTGACAGGGTTTTTAATGGAGAACTTTCCATTTTCTATGGTTCAGACTACCATCTTATTATGTTGTCTGTCATCTGTCACTCATGTTAGCCTGACAACATGATGAAGGACGTCCATCGTTCTGCTCTGTCTGTATATCTCTTCTTGTTGGACAAAAAAACAACGTACATGCCCATCAAATCTTCATCAAATCTTTGTAGCTCAGTCAGGTGTTTTCATCAGATTACCATTTTTATCTTGTATGTTAGCGTTATGAAGTACTATGTGTGCTCGGTACAGTGAAACTGAAACAATACAGACATTCACCTTCTGCTACATGTACGTACACAGATGATAAACTCTCAAAGCAGATTTCCTGTGACCCAGCTTTGGACACCATGTGTTATCACTGTAACCCACTAACCCAGTCAGATACACACTTTCCCACACACAGACTGTCATTACAGAATAATGTTTGGCATAAATGATACTATGCATGCGTAGTCGTCTCATGGCCAATCCTTCTTATCTGGAATATGTAAAGCTACTGTAGCTCCCACATGCAGCTACTGCGTTTTTAAATGTTAGTGAAGGTTTTCTGTTGACACTTGCCTGTTTTTTTGTGCTATATCCTCCCTCTTCAAACCAGAAAGCATTAGAGTTTATTTTTCTTTGAGAAATCTGAGTTCAAGACATAAGCTTAAGGTCCACATTGAAATGTGCTCCTCCGTCCATGTTTACATTCCCCTAACGCGCACAGAGACCTATAGGTTTCAGCGTGTGCGAGGCTCTCTGTACAATAGCAGGTCTCTCTGCCTCGTGGCGACTCGATGATCCCGTCAGGGTGAGAGAGGGTGGAGGGGCTTCTGGGTGTAGAAAGCACTGGAGGTGTTGTGGAAGGGAAATTAAAAGGAAATGAGAATATTTGGGAGAACTTTGCTCTTGCCTCGTGTTCTTTCACTCCTCTGTCTTTCTTTCTCTCTCCGTTTCTTTCTTCCTTCCTTTTTAATTTCATGGCGGTATCATCATTAATCAACATTAACTTAAAGGTGGGGTAGGTAAGAATGGAGAGACCAGCTGGAGTGCGCTAGAATTTGAAAGTACGCTGCCGAAAAAAGTCTGCCCCTTCCTTCAGACTTCCTTACAGAGCCCCTCCTCCAACACACACGAACGCGCACATGACCAATGAGGGCACGAGATAAGTTTGTGCACAGATGGAAGACTGACAGGCAGGTAGGCCATCCAGTTATTTTAGCCGGGCCGGCTAAAATGAATGGTCGTGCTTTTTACAGTACTACAGCTTCCACAGATGACATTTTTTTATGTATTTATTGTCAAAGCATTTAATGTATTCATTGCTATCGGGATGTTAAGAGCATTCCATGGAATATAACAAAAAGTTTTTCTGAAGTTAATTACCTACCCCACCTTTTTAAGAAGTGAAATGTTCAGTGAAAACTTGATTCCTGAGTCATTCTTCGTAGGTTTAAATAAAGATTTTTAATATGAAAGCCACTCTGTGTACTTACTGATCACCTGCATATGCCTAACGGTAGATATGTCTTCTGTTCCTCTGCAGGGTTCCACCTCAGCGGCACGGTGCGGGAGCCTGCCACGGCCTCTGAGCCAGAGCTCGTCTGCAACGTGAGCGTCAGCTTCGACCGCTGCAAGATCACAGCGGTGACGTGCAGCTGCGGCAACAAGGACATCTTCTACTGCACACACGTGGTGGCGCTGGCGCTGTACCGAGTACGGAAGCCCGAGCAGGTCAAACTGCGGCTGCCCATCTCAGAGACTCTTTTCCAGATGAACAGAGATCAGCTGCAGAAGTTTGTTCAGTACCTGATCACTGTGCATCACACCGAGGTGCTGCCCACCGCACAGAAACTGGCTGATGAGATCCTGTCGCAGAACTCCGAGATCAACCAGGTGCATGGTGAGTGGAGAGGCTGGAACAATGTGGTTTTTTTATTCATTTGCACTATTTTGCATTGTTGGAGGACTTATGTTTTCATTGACAACTTTTTATTTTAATTCTGGAAACAAACCCATTCTGCCAATAATACTTCTCCACTTCTACTTAAGTAACATTCTCAGTGCAGGACTTTTACTTGTAATGGAGTAATCTAAGAACAAATTATTTCTAATTTTATTAAAGGAAAGCATCTCAGTAGTTCCTCAAGTACTTTCAGGTACTTGTTAGTGTTATTCTGTCCTCCATCATGCACCAGTAGAGGAGCAGCTGGAGGCTGATGTCTTCAGAGACGACTCAGAAAACACACAGTGTGTTTAGGGAGAACAAGAAACAAATCAGGTGAAGTTTCACTTGACTATATGTGGGAAAAGTTTCTGAAGATACTTATTTAGCTGGTTAGGCTGTCACAGAAACAATTAGGTCTATAGAATATTATATTGTGGAAAAAATATATACCTTTTTATATGTTGTGCTATTTCTTTTTATTGTATTCTCTGGGATATTTTGTGTTTTATGGCGCTTTTAGTTACATGTTGATTGGTTATATAAGTAGTGAATGGTACTATTTAGGAATACATTTTGTGGTAGTTTTCCGCTTCTGGAGCACTTTGTGTTACAGTAATATTCCTTATCCCAGTTTGTTTACATTTAAAACACATATCATTGTGTACAGTAAGTTAATGACTATACATGAAAATATGATGTATGTCTGAGGGAGATTTTCCTTGCAGGTACTTGGTGGTTGTATAATGTCTCTTTAGTATCTGCATGTACGCTGTGGAAAGAAGTCAAACCTATTTAGCTTTTTGCATCTCGGGGCTTTAATCCTCCCCAGTGAGGCTTGTTAAGTGTTGTTCGCTGGTTATTGTTGCAGATTTAGCAGAATGAATGGTATTGATCAGTGTTTAAGCTGGCTGCATTAATGCACACAGGGAGCAAGGTGCTGATGCATGCATGTTCACGTCTGCTCCTCCCTGGGAAGACACATTATTATTATAATGAATCCAACCGAGGACATCAACTCTACATAAGTACACTTTCAAAATACTTTTACTGGAATATGTGCATTTTCTACTACTTTTTTACTTATAATTCACTTAAGTTTTTGTTGCAGATTCAGAATAAAAAAACGCAATATAATCAACTTTTATCATAGTATATATATATATGTGTGTGTGTGTGTGTATATATATGTATGTGTATGTATGTGTGTATATGTATATATATATATATATATATATATATATATATATATATATATATATATATATATATATATATATATATATATATATATATATATATAAAGCTTCCGGGTAGTATATTTATATTAGCTCCACATTTTCATGCCGTAGTATTAATTAATCAATTATTTTGATACTGAAAAAGGCATAATGAATACTTATATTTTGATGCCAAGGCTTTTATACTTTTACTGAATTAAGACATTGAATCCAACTAAACGGAACATTTCTTCACCGAGGTATTGCTACTAAATCTTAGGACTTTCTCCGCCACTGAATGACTGAATCAGTCTGATGACCTCCTGCTCTTGTAATGAGTTCCTGACTGATGTTCTTTGTTGGTTTCAGGAGCTCCGGACCCGACGGCGGGCGCCAGCGTGGACGATGAGAACTGCTGGCACCTGGACGAGGAGCAGGTTCAGGAGCAGGTCAAGCTCTTCCTCTCCCAGGGCGGCTACCACGGCTCGGGGAAGCAGCTCAACTTACTGTTCAGCAAGGTAACACAATCATTCCCAACAAACGTCATTACACCGCATTGTGGCAGCAGCTGAATGGCCATGTTTACCCACAATGCCCCTTGGTCTCTGCAGGTGAGGGAGATGCTGAAGATGAGGGACTCAAACGGAGCGCGCATGTTAACGCTGATCACAGAGCAGTTCATGGCTGACCCCAGACTGGCGCTGTGGAGGCAGCAGGGGACCACCATGACGGACAAGTACAGGCAGCTGTGGGACGAACTAGGTAACACTCACAAACACACAGATGCACACACACTAGGGCTGTCCTGAATACCATGTGTCAGATATTCGGCCCGCGCAGGGGGGGGTGTGCGTAGTAATCAGTAGCGAACCGCTTCAACACGTGTATTTAGGTTTATTCACGGCATTCATTTAGTTATTCTACAGTATTGTTGTTTTATAGTTATTTGTTCATG